>NW_026600281.1:529929-551227 GCF_029448725.1 Salvelinus fontinalis
AGAGAGAGAGATGTGTGTAATGAAAAAGCTAGAATCTATGCTTTGAAAATGATTTGTTTTGCCAAAAGAGGACAGTGTTTTAGTTGAAGGCTACTTTAAGAATCTGTGTCTGTGTGATAGACTGCACCATGTGGATGATCCAAGATGATGCTACTACACCAAAGATGGGGAGATCACACATGGCAGGCTATTTACATGCACAATTGTGTTATTACATGATATATCAAGAGCAATGTTGTATATTTAAGTATTTAAAAAATAATTGAACTAATAAAAAAAATAATGTCAACTATTGGAATTTTGCGCCTCTTTCCGAAACAGGTCATTAGCAATGAACTAATTAATTGTGTGAACTCATGACATATATTTACTTCATATGACATAAATAACACGAGCTAAGTGCAAACACCGTTCTCCCATTGGCTGTTCAACCTATCACTCAAGCAGTTTATTGCGTCACCCATCCACACCGCCGAAGCTCATTGGCTCAGCTGGTAGATGCCCCTACATGGTCAAAACGATTTCGCAATACTTCGAGCAGCTCTTAGGTACATTGTACTAAACAAAAAAAACAACACAAGACTTCATCAACTAACTTATATGGTCAACGAAAAAACGGACATTTACTCCCAACTTTTTATACTTTGATGGGCAATTGACGACACCTAAAAAAAGCAGACAAGGTACGTTGTTGATTTGGTATGTTTTTCCAAGTCATCTTCTATGGAAAAGGGTATAGCTAGCTAGGCTAAATGGAATCCACAAGCTGTAAGTCAATCGTGCTAAGTCACACAACAACTGTGGCCAGGCATGCTTAAAATAAAACTTTAGTTTGGTTTATCACACCGCTGTTTAGTAAACCATTTTAAAAGTATATAGTGATGGGCGTCCAAAGTGTGGTTTTGACGTTAGGTGATGTTATTTTCGGTTGTGGGAAATGCTGCTAGCTAGTGTTAGCCAGTTGCCGAGCTAGCTAACAAACTAACGCGTTAGCAAACCTCCACGCCTCCTGTTATTGCCAAATCACTTCACTCTCTAGCTTTTTTTTGTGTATTTCCATAAACATTCTAGCTAGTTAACTAGTTAGTCTCACGTCAAAACGTTGTGTGTTAGTGTTTAGTGAATTCACCGGCACAATTTTTATCCCAAAACGTCCGTTTCTTTTGCTTACCACTGCATGGCTACGGAGTTCCCCTCTCCGGTGGCACAAAGAATATCTGCCATGTACGGAGGGAGGTATGCGATGATGCAATCACAGGCAACACTAACTAGCAGACAGCTGAACTGACCGAGGGAGAGATGTCACATACACACAACTCCCTGTGTGACCAGACTAACGTTAGCTAGGATTTTCACTTTCCCTCAAGGAGAATAACATATGTTCGTGATGATATAGCTAAATGTTTTGGTGGGTGAATTCCCTCAAGGAGAATAACAATGGTCGGGACTTAACCAGATACCCACCACTTTGTCTCAGATCTGTTTACACAACAACAACAAATAATCCATCAACATTTTAATGTCAATATGAAATGCGCAATATTATTTAGCTATATATTCTAGATAAGTTTTTCGCAACAATGGAGCTTGTTTTCATAAATCCCATCATGTGTTTTACAATAAAAGTCATCTCTGGCTGAGCAGACTGAACATAAATGGGACTGTAGATCTGTCTTCATACTATGGGCACCAATACGGGCACCAATACGGGCACCAATACGGGCACCAATACGGGCACCAATACGGGCACCAATACGGGCACCAATACAGGCACCAATACAGGCACCAATACAGGCACCAATACAGGCACCAATAGTTCCAGTGCTTGGATTTTTTCCTCGCTGGTTATTTGGACAAATCACAATTTCACAGATGGATAGAATATTTAGAATTTCTGATGGGAAGGGCGTTTGACCCAGAGACTTGCCCTTAACTTGTAAATAGAGAGGGTGGAGTTCCTCGTTCTAGCATCTCTTCTCATAACTCATATGGACCCAGATCTTAATTGAGCTGCTGACCAATTACACAAAGGACTTTATTTCTGGTGAAATCAAGATGACTAGAAATGATATGGGGCTCCTGAGTAGCGGAGCGGTCTAAGCCACTGCATCTCAGTGCTAGAGGCGTCACTACAGACCCTGGTTTGATTCCAGGCTGTATCACAGTGGTCTAAGCCACTGCATCTCAGTGCTAGAGGCGTCACTACAGACCCTGGTTCGATTCCAGGCTGTATGGCCAGGGTAGGCCGTCATTGTAAATAATAGATTGTTCTTAACTGACTTGCCAAGTTAAATAAATGTTAAATTCAAAAAGATTGTGCTACTGAGGTTGAGTCCTGCTGTTTCCATGACTACCCTGACTCAAGTAGGTCTAACTAAAAGTGCTGTTTCCATGACTACCCTGACTCAAGTAGGTCTAACTAAAAGTGCTGTATCCCTGACTCAAGTAGGTCTAACTACAAGTGTTGTATCCCTGACTCAAGTAGGTCTAACTAAAAGTACTGTATCCCTGACTCAAGGTCTAACTAAAAGTGCTGTATCCCTGACTCAAGTAGGTCTAACTAAAAGTGCTGTATCCCTGACTCAAGTAGGTCTAACTAAAAGTGCTGTATCCCTGACTCAAGTAGGTCTAACTAAAAGTGCTGTATCCCTGACTCAAGTAGGTCTAACTAAAAGTGCTGTATCCCTGACTCAAGTAGGTCTAACTAAACGTGCTGTATCCCTGACTCAAGTAGGTCTGACTAAAAGTGCTGTTTCCATGACTACCCTGACTCAAGTAGGTCTAACTAAAAGTGCTGTTTCCATGACTACCCTGACTCAAGTAGGTCTGACTAAAAGTGCTGTTTCCATGACTACCCTGACTCAAGTAGGTCTAACTAAAGGTGCTGTTTCCCTGACTACCCTGACTCAAGCAGGTCTAACTAAAAGTGCTGTATCCCTGACTCAAGTAGGTCTAACTAAAAGTGCTGTATCCCTGACTCAAGTAGGTCTAACTAAACGTGCTGTATCCCTGACTCAAGTAGGTCTAACTAAAAGTGCTGTATCCCTGACTCAAGTAGGTCTAACTAAAAGTGCTGTTTCTATGACTACCCTGACTCAAGTAGGTCTGACTAAAAGTGCTGTTTCCATGACTACCCTGACTCAAGTAGCTCTAACTAAAAGTGCTGTTTCCATGACTACCCTGACTCAAGTAGCTCTAACTAAAAGTGCTGTTTCCATGACTACCCTGACTCAAGCAGGTCTGACTAAAAGTGCTGTTTCCATGACTACCCTGACTCAAGTAGGTCTAACTAAACGTGCTGTATCCCTGACTCAAGTAGGTCTAACTAAAAGTGCTGTATCCCTGGCTCAAGTAGGTCTAACTAAAAGTGCTGTTTCCATGACTACCCTGACTCAAGTAGGTCTAACTAAAAGTGCTGTTTCCCTGACTACCCTGACTCAAGTAGGTCTAACTAAAAGTGCTGTATCCCTGACTCAAGTAGGTCTAACTAAAAGTGCTGTTTCCATGACTACCCTGACTCAAGTATCTCTGACTAAAAGCTCATATTCTAGAATGTTCTTAGCTGTCACCTGTGTGTCGCCTCATTTCAACATGTGTTTCTTACACGTTTCATCTCAACACATTTCCATTGTCCTTCCAGACCCCAGTAACTCCAGTCGACAGGACTGCATCCAGACGCGCCAAGCCCATTCATCCAGAGTGTCGCCCAACCAGCACGCCAGTCATAGCAGACGGACGGTGAGACCAGTGGTCGGCAGATCCAAACCAAATGAGCGAGCGGTCGCAGCAGACGATAAACACGGAGCAGAACAGGGGGACTGTTAGTGTGATCCGGGGCCAGGCTAGTGGAGCGAAGACATCAGGACCACCAGGAGGAAGCTTACAGCGGGTACCCCAGCTAGTCCCTGTGACCCCAGCCGGAGCCGGAGGAGGCAAGGCCACCCCACCACCCAGCAAGATGAAGAAGACGTCGGGGGACAAGGACAGTGACGAGTACCGTCAGCGGCGGGAACGGAACAACCTGGCGGTTAAGAAGAGCCGGATGAGATCTAAGCAGAAGGCGCAGGACACGCAGCAACGTGTCAACGAGCTGAAAGAGGAGAACGAGAGGCTGGAAGCTAAGATCAAGCTGCTCAGCAAAGAGCTGTCTGTCCTCAAGGACCTCTTCCTGGAACACGCCCACAACCTGGCCGACAACGTCCAAGCGCCTGGCGCGGAGGGGGCCAGCCCTGCCCACAACAACAACAACAACAATGGGGCTTGTAACAACAATAACAACAGCCAGTGAGAAGAGGGCAGGGACATGAAATAGGATACCACATGGCACCCTATTCCCAATAGGGCTCTGGTCTAAAGTAGTGCACTACATAGGGAATAGGGTGCCATAGGGCTCTGGTCTAAAGTAGTGCACTACATAGTGAATAGGGTGCCATAGTGCTCTGGTCTAAAGTAGTGCACTACATAGGGAATAGGGTGCCATTTTTGAGTCACCATGGTGATGGTAGATAGACAGCTCGCCACTGCTTCTTAACCGTTACTGGAGTTTCTTCCTCTCTCTCCTCCCAGAGATGATATATACTGGCAGAGAGATTTCACCGTTGTCTTTCTTCCTCTCTCTCCTCCCAGAGATGATATATACTGGCAGAGAGATTTCACCGTTGTCTTTCTTCCTCTCTCTCCTCCCAGAGATGATATATACTGGCAGAGAGATTTCACCGTTGTCTTTCTTCCTCTCTCTCCTCCCAGAGATGATATATACTGGCAGAGAGATTTCACCGTTGTCTTTCTTCCTCTCTCTCCTCCCAGAGATGATATATACTGGCAGAGAGATTTCACTGTTGTCTTTCTCTGTGCTTTCTGATTGGTTCACAATAATGAGATTTTTTTAAAGAGTTTCAGGTCAGGAATTGTCCACTTTTTTTTTTTGTTGTTGTTGTTGTTGACTATTTGGATACATTTCTAAAGAGACCCTGTTGTGTTGTGTCACAAGATAAACTATTCACTAGTTAAGATGATGTGGGGGGGGGCGGAGGGGGGGGGGGTATAGCTTTTTTCCCCTTTGGTTTCTTGTTCCTTTTTGTAAAGAATGTTTGGTGAACTAGCTACCATTCGTCTGGCATTTTAGTATTGTCAGTACTTTCACTACGTCTGAAGTTAATCAGAATGATGTATGTCTATTTTGGATGTCCGGCGGCGTCAGACACGTTGTACATTTTTTTTTAAATATTTTTTAAAAAATATATATTTCTTTGTGTCCTAATCGAATGTGCTTTACTTGTGCTTTGATCTCTTTTTGGGTAGAAGGGGACTGTAAAATATCAAGAGTCAAATAAAAAAGAGGTAGGATCGGATTGGACCCAAAAACCTAACTTGTGATCAGAACGCTTAAACCTTTTATTTGTTGTTGTTGTTGTGCAAGACGTGTAGTTGTTGACGTCAAACGGGAGCTGTGCATGATGTCAAGTTAGGTTTTTCAGGCCTGTGTGAGATACAGTCCGTCACTGTATTAATTCACCCCCCCCCCCCCCCAGTAGTTCCACAGGCTTCAGACACAGCCCGTTCAGACCCAGATAAGACCCGAGGTCGGCATCTCAAATAGCAGCCCTGTTCCCTAGACCGGTGCACTAGTTTTGACCCCTATGTGTCGCTCGTCTCAACAAAAAAGGAAAGGTAGTTCACTAAATAGGGAATAAGGTTCCATTTGGGATGCAGACGGGACAGAGGTGTGTTCACGTTTTTTAAGGAGTGTCCCAGACTAGACAGTCCAGACTATCATGCACCTCCGTGGGATTAAACTCCAGACGTTTCGCATGGCGTCACAGACCACTGGCTAAACCCAAGTTAAGCCTTTCTCCCTAAAAAACCTGGAGAGAAAGATAGAATGGCTCATTGTCCTGTTGTTCTGTTCTGGGCGTTGGGGATGCTACATTAACTCCTAATTAGCCCACGGGGCTAGCTAGAACAGAGCGAGGCACGTTGGCTCCCGTCTCCAGTGGTGTCAGGCTCAGTCAGCGGCTATCAGAATGTACAGAAAGAATCTTTCCATCAGAATGTACAGAAAGAATCTTTCCATCAGAATGTACAGAAAGAATCTTTCCATCAGAATGAATAGAAAGAATCTTTCCATCAGAATGTACAGAAAGAATCTTTCCATCAGAATGTATAGAAAGAATCTTTCCATCAGAATGTATAGAAAGAATCTTTCCATCAGAATGAATAGAAAGAATCTTTCCATCAGAATGAATAGAAAGAATCTTTCCATCAGAATGTACAGAAAGAATCTTTCCATCAGAATGTATAGAAAGAATCTTTCCATCAGAATGAATAGAAAGAATCTTTCCATCAGAATGTATAGAAAGAATCTTTCCATCAGAATGTACAGAAAGAATCTTTCCATCAGAATGAATAGAAAGAATCTTTCCATCAGAATGTACAGAAAGAATCTTTCCATCAGAATGTATAGAAAGAATCTTTCCATCAGAATGTATAGAAAGAATCTTTCCATCAGAATGTATAGAAAGAATCTTTCCATCAGAATGTACAGAAAGAATCTTTCCATCAGAATGTATAGAAAGAATCTTTCCATCAGAATGTATAGAAAGAATCTTTCCATCAGAATGAATAGAAAGAATCTTTCCATCAGAATGTATAGAAAGAATCTTTCCATCAGAATGTACAGAAAGAAAAGGCAAGACTGATTTTTTGTGTTTGTTTCTGTTGTCAGACTTGAGTAAATTATCCAGCTTTGTGGGTAATTGTCTTACCATAGGATTGTCTTCTCTGAAACAACGGCATATTCTGATGTTGTGATGATGATGATGATGATGTGTATTTGGCCAGAGGAGTCCACGTTGAGTGTCTGTGATTTTATAGGGTGTGCGTCCCCAATGGCACACTGTTCCCTATATAAGTGCACTACTTTTTTGAGTAGAGCCTTGTCAACAGGCAGTGCACTATAATAACGTCTAGGGTGCCTTTTGGAGCCCTGTTGTAGACTTCTGTACCTCAGGCTACCAGTATTAGCCACACCAAACAGGGGCCTTTTGGTTCTTTCTCAACAAGACCTCTGAAGCGTCTTTTCAAATTGTTTTTTTTTTTGTTTGTATTCTTTGTTTTTCTACAACTTGGATTTTAGAAAGCAGCATGACGGAAGTGGTTTGCATGGGGGGGGGGGCACTGTTCAAATATGTAATTTCTTTTGCACTACAAAAAAGAGAAACGATAGCAGATCTGGGCATATTGAAACTGTTGTCTTCAACATGTTGTGCTGGTTTGCTGTTGTTGTTGGAACAGAAGAGATCACACGAAATTGAAAATAATGTCTGAATTCAAGATAGAAAAAATATTTTGTAAAAAAAAGAATGTGACAAATTTGATGAAAATATTTCCGTGAATATATGTGTTGGTTTGAATGTTGCTGGGCAGCATTTTTCTCTTAGCTAGACTTGCTCTTTTTTTTTATAAGATTATATTGGGGTAACGTGCATTGTAAATTAAAATTGAGTACAAACTTTCCAACCAAGCATTTTGTTTTTGTGTGTGTGTGTGTAATCAATGTTTTATGGGAATTGTAAACACATACGCTAGGCTGCATCTCAATTGAATTAAGCATTTTATATATATACATATATATATATATATATATATATATATATATATATATATATATATATACAGTGGGGAGAACAAGTATTTGATACACTGTCGATTTTGCAGGTTTTCCTACTTACAAAGCATGTAGAGGTCTGTAATTGTTTATCATAGGTACACTTCAACTGTGAGAGACGGAATCTAAAACAAAAATCCAGAAAATCACATTGTATGATTTATAAGTAATTATTTTGCATTAATTTAACATAATTACAAATAATTTGTGCAAATTAACCGCAAGAAGCCCAAACAGATAATATTTCACTAAAACACAATAATTTCAGACCTTGCTTACATTTGTATACAGTGGCTTGCGAAAGTATTCACCCCCCTTGGTATTTTTCCTATTTTGTTGCCTTACAACCTGGAATTAAAATAGATTTTATGGGGGGGTTTGTATCATTTGATTTACACAACATGTCTACCACTTTGAAGATGCAAAATATTTTTTTATTATGAAACAAACAAAAAATAAGACAAAACAATTTGAGTGTGCATAACGTTTCAACCCCCAAAGTCAATACTTTGTAGAGCCACCTTTTACAGAAATTACAGCTGCAAGTCTCTTGGGGTATGTCTCTATAAGCTTGGCACATCTAGCCACTGGGATTTTTGCACATTCTTCAAGGCAAAACTGCTCCAGCTCCTTCAAGTTGGATGGGTTCTGCTGGTGTGCAGCAATCTTAAAGTCATACCACAGATTCTCAATTGGATTGAGGTCTGAGCTTTGACTAGGCCATTCCAAGACATTTAAATGTTTCCCCTTAAACTACTCGAGTGTTGCTTTAGCAGTATGCTTAGGGTCATTGTCCTGCTGGAAGGTGAACCTCCGTCCCAGTCTCAAATTTCTGTAAGACTGAAACAGGTTTCCCTCAAGAATTTCCCTGTATTTAGCGCCATCCATCATTCCTTCAATTCTGACCCGTTTCCCAGTCCCCGCCGATGGAAAAATATCCCCACAGCATGATGCTGCCACCCATGCTTCACTGTGGGGATGGTGTTCTCGGGGTGATGAGAGGTGTTGGGTTTGCGCCAGACATAGCGTTTTCCTTGAAAGCCAAAAATAATAATTTTAGTCTCATCTGACCAGAGTACCTTATTCCATATGTTTGGGGAGTCTCCACATGCCTTTTGGCGAACACCAAACGTGTTTGCTTATTTTTTTCTTTAAGCAATGGCATTTGTCTGGCCACTCTTCCATAAAGCCCAACTCTGTGGAGTGTACGGCTTAAAGTGGTCCTATGGACAGATACTCCAATCTCCACTGTGGAGCTTTGCAGATCCTTCAGGGTTATCTTTGGTCTGTTTGTTGCCTCTCTGATTAATGCCCTCCTTGCCTGGTCCATGAGTTTTGTTGGGCGGCCCTCTCTTGGCAGGTTTGTTGTGGTGCCATATTCTTTCCATTTTATAATAATGGATTTAATGATGCTCCGTGGGATGTTCAAAGTTTGTGATATTTTTTTATAACCCAACCCTGATCTGTACTTCTCCACTACTTTGTCCCTGACCTGTTTGGGGAGCTCCTTGGTCTTCATGGTGCCGCTTGCTTGGTGGTGTTGCAGACTCTGGGCCTTTCAGAACAGGTGTAAATATACTGAGATCATGTGACAGATCATGGGTTGGTCAAAAATAGTGCACTACAGAGGGAATAGGGTGCCATAGGGCTCTGGTCTAAAGTAGTGCACTATATAGGGAATAGGGTTCGATTTGGTACTTGTCCAGGGGGACTTGGTTATCTAACTCACACTCCTGACTCACTGTTCCAACCAGAGCTCAGTAAACAGCTCTGTACAGAGAAGGGAGCAAGCCAGCTTTGTTCAGTGAGGCCTTTGATTAGCTAGCTCGTCATTCTGTCACTAGGTGAGCACAGAGCCAAGTTCTATTTCTGTTTGGCTCTGAACGCTGAGTCAATGAACACAGCTTATTTAAGACCTGTGCAAACACCCCGGCAGAGAACAGGGTGGAGCCACCACTCGGGGGCACGGGGAGGGACAATAGTACACCATCTACCTTATTAAACAGCCTTCGACACAAAGCAAACATTTCATCGGCAGCGGTTCACCTCTCAGTCCTCTACCTCACTCTGTATCTCTTCATGGTGAGCCCTGTCAAGATTCTACCTGCCAATAATCACCCTTCACCCCTTCCCTCTCGGTGCCCCCGCCCTCCTCCCTAAACTTATAAATCATGTTTAAGGATTGGAGGATAAATCTTTAGCTCTCAGTCAAGATAACGTATTGAATCATTGACGCAGTGTTATTCAGACCCTAAATAGACCTGCGATATGGTTCAATAGGGTCTATTACGACAGCGGTGTTAGAGAGAACCTGCCTGCAGCCTTCCCAGTGTCCACTGGGTCTTCCCTCCATGTTCCTGCTCAGAGAGATGACGTGTATCTTCCATGTGGAGTCTGTAGATTGAGACGTGTAATAACATCTACGTAGAAAGGGGTCAGTGCGCTGTGATCAGCGTGTTAACATCGGCCCTGCTCTGCCTGGCCTTCAATCAGTCTTTATTGGTCTAATTTAAGTTTTTCACTAGTACTAAAGATGTAGGTTATTTTAGGAAAAAAATTTAATGTGTAGAAGGTATAGAATAGTAAGCTAAGACGTTCCAAGTCGGCTAGACGTATTGAATAGGCCCGTTGCCTTTGATTCGTTATATGCGACTGCGAGAAATACCTAGCTCTGGTCCATGGTGTTACGTGCGGCGTGCTGTCGCCGCTAAGCGAGCTGCTCGTAACGCCCCTGGACGAGAGCTAAGAAATACCTCTCTCCATTTGTGCTCAGTTGGAAGGGGTTTCCCTTGCTGCAACAACAGAGGGAGCTCCCTGCCCGTTGACATGAGTCTGGCTGGTGCCTGGTTCCTCTGTGCCTTGGTTACGCTCACACAACCCCATGTCACGTTATTACACGGGTTCTCTCGCTAGAGTAGCCTACTTCATTCCTCATTAACTTTACAAGAACAAGTTTATGATGAACATGAATGTATGCACATAAACCATTTCAATCGAAAATAATACAAATAAAAAACGTGTAAAACACCAAAGTATTGTATGCTCCTATATGTCGTGTAACCTTACTAATAAACTAATGCGGCTCACTTTATTGTTAACGTTTTGACGAGGTTCAGATCTGACTCCAATCACACGGGGGGCTGCTAACACCTTAATTGGGGAGGACGTGCTCGTGGTAACGGCTGCGGCAGAATTTGGTGGAATGGTATCAAACATGCCATTTTCATTTATTCCGTTCCAGCCATTATTATGAGCCGTCCTCCCCTCACCAGCCTCCGCTGGACTCGAGCCGTTTGCGTCTCTTTACTTTTGAAATGTTAACGATCTGAGTAAAGAGAGTCGTGCGTCAGTTAAACCAGGGCGATCTATCTGTCTCTCACATTTGATCACGTATTTATCCAAGCCCCCCCCAGATAGTAAACTCACGACGCTGGGCGACGAGCCCCCCCCCCCCCCCCCCCCCCCCGAAAAGCGCGCAACAGGTAGCCGCGCCTGCTCTTCCGCAGAGGAAGCAGCCAGTCGCAAACTGCGTGCGGTGCTGCGGACGCTGTCAGTTGATGTCTCAGGTATCTAGTCAGTTACAACTGAGAGAGATTACTGCTCCGTGTACTAGAGAGATTACTGCTTTGTATACTTTCATACATGATTCTCATCGGTGCACTTTTTTTTTGCACATAGAATCAAATTTAAGTATTGATTTAAATGTTGTGAATTGATAAATGTGTGGCACTGTGCACATGTATTTGCATATTGTCCTATTTAGTTTGACTATTAGGCCAACCTTATTATTTGACCAATATTTATTGTGTTTCTAACAAATCTGTTGTGAAAACTGGCGTTAGTCCTCCACCTCCATCGCATTGATACATATGAAAGAGAAAAGAGAATATGTAGATAAAAGAAAATAAAACATATTTTTTTATGAATACATTATGAAATAGCTTATGTTTAAATAGTAGATATATTATACACGTCATTTATATCTGCTTTACCGTTAGTAGAAACGTCGATGGAACAGCATGTTAGATAACCAAATAATATGTCATGTGAAATATGTAAAATATTTGGGACTTAATTATTAAAATAACTTGTTTTATATTGAAATTATGCTGTTGCCATGGCTCTGCTGGGGACGTTTGGTGCTCAAATGTAACGGTGAAACTGTTCGGATGAGATTATATATTAGAAAATAAATCAAATTTGTTATACAAGTTCAAAAAAATATTTAAATAATGTCAAATCAAATGTGTTTGTAATTATATAATATTAATATTTCAAAAGCATTTTTTTAAGTGATCCCATTTATTAAATTCAATACATATTCTCCAGGTCTAAAGTGATTTGAGCCTTGGATCTCCAGTCTAGCGTACTATAACCCTACTGCTGCGTAAAGGCGCGCAATAGGACCCTGCATATCGCGCGTACCGCCCCCTTCACTCGGTATATATAGGAGAGAGGAGAGTCGTTTGACAGTTGTGAGGTTCAGCAGCGTGGAGTAGTTCAACCTGCAGCTCAAACAGTGTACGTTTGAACTATAGTCTCGAGAAACCAGTCGTACCAGGGAAAGTCACCAGGCTTTATTCAAGACTTTTAGTTTATAGCTTTTCGTGGCGAGTTAGAGATTTACTTCCTACCTGTGAAGGAGCTGTCCTGTTTTATTCGTCTAGCCAGTGCGGCTTCCTCCGGTACTGTGAGCAAGCTGGATTCCCGCAGCTCCTCACCATGTCTGGCGGGTTATAGATATTCCATGGAGCAACCAAACCTCTATGAGGTCGCCCCACGATCCATAATGACCAGCCAAGTCCAGAGTCAGAGTCAGCAAAGCGCCTACTGCTACAAAGACCCCTCCGCTGCTGGACCCGTCGCCGGAGCAGGAGGAGACCTCGGCGAGATGTGTGAGAACGAAAACTCCATTGACATCAGCGCCTACATCGACCCAGCAGCCTTCAACGACGAGTTCCTGGCTGATCTATTCCACAACAGCTCGAAGCAAGAGAAACTCAAGCTGGCGAACAGTGAGTACGAATCCTACCCCCACGGGGTGAGCTCTGGCCCGGGGGCGCACCACCAACAGCACCAGCAGCAGCAGCACCAGCACCAGCAGCAGCAGGGCTATGGTTGTATGCCCGGGTATATGGACACATCTAAACTTGAACCCATTTACGACACCCAGTCGACGAGAATCAGACCTGTGGCGATAAAGCAAGAGCCCAGAGAAGAAGACGAAATTAGCCATTCTATGCCCCCCACCTACCACCATTCCCACCAGCATCTCCCACAGCACCTATCCCATCTCCAGTACCAGATTGCGCACTGCGCTCAGACAACCATGCATCTCCAACCGGGACACCCGACGCCTCCACCGACTCCCGTTCCGAGCCCACACCACAGGGATGGCAGCATGTCCTCCGTTGGATCCATGAAGATGATGGGACGCGACGAACGAGACCGGGACCGAGACCGGGGTAAATCCAAAAAGCGCGTCGACAAGGCCAGCACGGAGTACCGTTTGAGGCGTGAGAGGAACAACGTCGCGGTGAGGAAGAGTAGAGACAAGGCGAAAATGCGCAATGTAGAGACGCAGCATAAAGTGGTAGAACTGGCGTCGGACAACGAAAGACTACGGAAGAGAGTGGAACATCTTACCCGAGAACTGGACACATTAAGGGGCATCTTCAGACAACTTCCCGATGGATCTTTCAAACCCATGGCCAACTGCCAGTGAACACGGACTAGAGTGGCTTTTTTTACATGATGACTTTTAAACACTTACTTGTACACGTCTCCTGGGTATAGCCTGCCGCGCTATAGATTCATCTGACAGATTGTGACTGCAACAGTTTGTTTCTTTAAGGAGAGACAGGGCAGCTGAGGTACACATGCCTTCTGTACTTAAACAATAAGCTCATTTCTCCACGTTTGAACAGTGGACCTGTGTGTGTGTGTGTGTGTGTGTGTGTGTGTGTGTGTGTGTGTGTGTGTGTGTGTGTGTGTGTGCGTGTGCGTGTGCGTGTGTGTGTGTGTGTGTGTGTGTGTGTGTGTGTGTGTGTGTGTGCCTTTTATTATATAACATTGTGTGTTAAGCCACGCAACAACCACATATCAGTGCAGCTGAAGGCGCAAAGGAACAATAATCACTAGCCTGCTCGATGTTCATGTTTTAACGTTAAACATCTCAATACTGTGTTCTTGCCTTACTAAACTAAACATTTGTGCATTTGACTTATAGAGCTTACAGTATATTATTAAACTGTAAAGTGCACACAGCTTTCCAAATAAGTAATTTTTTTTTTTTTGCAAAGCAAAAAAATATATATAAAAAATCTGAGCGGTGATCAGAATGTTTCCCATTTCTTGGTGTTCAGACAGGAAGCCCATATAAGGTACAGAGATAGCATTATATATCCTGTCTGCTGTGTTCAGCATTCACACATCGGGGAGATCTATGGACTGAATTAAATGCCACAGCAAACGACTGCAAATGTGTTCTACTGTGGTGCCTGCTTCTTCACGAGCCGTTTTGTTGCGTGCGCTATATATGTCTTCAAAATACAACCGAATGAGGCACATTGTATTTCTTCCATACGTTTGGGTACTAATCTGAACACGCCTCTCAGTGTAAATAAAACTCTTTATAAACTCAAAGTATAGCTTTGTATTTATGTATTATTGATTAAAAAAATAAAATGTGAAAAGGGTTCCTCTTCACTCTTAGAAAAAAGGGTTTCCAAAAGGGTTCTTCGGCTGTCTCCATAGGAGAACCGTTTTTGGTTCCAGGTAAAACCCTTTTCTGTTCCATGTACTGTAGAACCCTCTGTGGAAAGAGTTCTACATGGAACCCAAAACGGTTCTACTTGGAACCAAAAGGGTTCTACCTGGAATCAACAAGGGTTCTTCAAAAAGGTTCTAGATTGCACCTTTTTTTTCTTTCAAAGAAAGTATAGCTATGCAATGTTTGTTGCCCTCGTCTTCTGTCTGATGGTTTCACACGAAGAAGATCAACCCTTTGACCTGTTTTCTCACTGGTTGAGCTGTGAAATACTGTTTGAAGCTTGCTTCTCCACAGTGGCAACTCGCCTGTCACTGTTCTTTCCCCCGAGCAGCCTTCCTGCAAGCCTGATGTCATCCTTCAGTGCCTTTTGACTTCTCTCTCTCTCTGTGAAGTAAGACTTTGGACTTTTACCACTGGCTGAGACTTCTTGGATTCTATACATGTTCTAGAATGTTCTAGACTCTTATTGGATTCTATACATGTTCTAGACTCTTATTGGATTCTATACATGTTCTAGACTCTTATTGGATTATATACATGTTCTAGAATGTTCTAGACTCTTTTTGGATTCTATACATGTTCTAGAATGTTCTAGACTCTTATTGGATTCTATTCATCAAATGCCACGATATAGAGACTTTACATTAAGGAAAAGGAAGCACTTTTTTGTAGTTTATTTTTTACAAACTGCTATTGCCAATGTTATAGAAAAAATGTTTAAATTGTAAAATGAACCTATATGATAAATGCCAAAAAAAAGTATGAATTTTAATAAAAGAGCATCGTCTCATATGAACATTTCGTCTTGGTTTGATGTGTTTTACACAAAGGGGTTTACATTTTCCACATTTTCTTTGAATCTGCATTTAGGATAAGGCTGTATAGTTCATTGGATACCAGTCTACATTCCACAGACCACAGCATTCCGTACAGGATTCATTCAGGACACTCGCTGGACCTTGGACCCCTGGAGTTAATGATTGAATGTAGGTTATTATCAAGTTAGGGTAAAACGATTGGATGCGATAAGAAGCTAGAATACCACTTTTGACTACAGATCTCACTGTCTCACTTACCTCTCAGCACGTCATTCAGCTCCATGAAAGATTACACTCATCGGTAGATTAACGTCGGTAGATGGCGCTTATCAAGCACTACGGATAATCCTATTAAATCGTTAAACTTTATGCTTTTCACATTCCTTTTTGAATAGGCAAAAAATAACCCCCCAAACTAAACAAATATAAATCTACAGCAGCAAACATTTGAAGAGACAAACACAACATAACACGACATATAATAACAAATATAACGCTTTAAATTGGGCCTATCTAGAATAATACATTATATATGTGTTAGATTAGGCATTAAGACACACACAGGAAGAATTATAGATGTGTTGTTTTTAATCTCAGTGAAAGTACCAGTTAGCGAAACCTTCTTGTACATTAATGGAGATACTCACTTTCTAAACACTGGCAAATCTTTACAAACAGTTCCTTTCAGTTCACGCCTCCATCGGTGCAATTAATCAGTGTACAACCACATCAATCACCCCTAATCAATCAGTCAGGTCATCAGTCCGATCCCTGAATACAACACTCATTAAGAGAGCTGAAGAGATACAGCTGATCCTTCTCAATCAGTCACTCATTGAGAATAACACCGGTATTCATCTTGATGTAAATTACAATACAATGTCAAGTATCTGTGTGAACGGCCTTTGTGTTGGCCTGTTAGTCCAGCTCACCAAACTGATAACCATTGGCCTGTTAGTCTGTACTAATAACTATTGGCCTGCTAGTCCAGCTCACCATACTGATAAGCTTTGGCCTGTTAGTCCAACTCACCATACTGATAACTATTAGCCTGCTAGTGCAGCTCACCATATTGATAACCGATCCCTCATGTCTTCTTCTACCTGGCAAATCACATCGTTAATGATTTAGCTCAGCTCCTCCTCAACTCCTCAAAGTCTCAGTGAGGCGTCATCTTTCCGTTCATGTTATAGAGGATGTTCACATGCAAAGAACCCTCCGTCCCAGGTTCTGGATGTTAATAAAGTTCACATGCAAAGAACCCTCCGTCCCAGGTTCTGGGTGTTAATAAAGTTCACATGCAAAGAACCCTCCGTCCCAGGTTCTGGATGTTAATAAAGTTCACATGCAAAGAACCCTCCGTCCCAGGTTCTGGATGTTAATAAAGTTCACATGCTAAGAACCCTCCGTCCCAGGTTCTGGATGTTAATAAAGTTCACATGCTAAGAACCCTCCGTCCCAGGTTCTGGATGTTAATAAAGTTCACATGCTAAGAACCCTCCGTCCCAGGATGTTAATAAAGTTCACATGCTAAGAACCCTCCGTCCCAGGTTCTGGATGTTAATAAAGTTCACATGCTAAGAACCCTCCGTCCCAGGTTCTGGATGTTAATAAAGTTCACATGCTAAGAACCCTCCGTCCCAGGTTCTGGATGTTAATAAAGTTCACATGCTAAGAACCCTCCGTCCCAGGTTCTGGATGTTAATAAAGTTCACATGCTAAGAACCCTCCGTCCCAGGTTTTGGATGTTAATAAAGTTCACATGCTAAGAACCCTCCGTCCCAGGTTCTGGATGTTAATAAAGTTCACATGCTAAGAACCCTCCGTCCCAGGTTCTGGATGTTAATAAAGTTCACATGCTAAGAACCCTCCGTCCCAGGTTCTGGATGTTAATAAAGTTCACATGCTAAGAACCCTCCGTCCCAGGTTCTGGATGTTAATAAAGTTCACATGCTAAGAACCCTCCGTCCCAGGTTCTGGATGTTAATAAAGTTCACATGCTAAGAACCCTCCGTCCCAGGTTCTGGATGTTAATAAAGTTCACATGCTAAGAACCATCCGTCCCAGGTTCTGGATGTTAATAAAGTTCACATGCTAAGAACCCTCCGTCCCAGGTTCTGGATGTTAATAAAGTTCACATGCTAAGAACCATCCGTCCCAGGTTCTGGATGTTAATAAAGTTCACATGCTAAGAACCATCCGTCCCAGGTTCTGGATAATTTTCTTATTGTTATTTTATCCTTTTTTTAACCAGGCAAGTCATTTAAGAACAAATTCTTATTTACATTGACGTCCTACCCCGGCCAGCGCTGGGCCCATTGTGCACCACCCTATAGGACTCTCAATCACTGGCCGGATGTGATACAGCCTGGATTCGAACCAGGGACTACGGAGACGCCTCTTGGCACCGAGATGTTTCAGACCGCTGCGCCACCAGGGTATTTAGATTAAACAACACTAGAGAAACAACATGGAAACACGACTTTGTTTCTTTGTATACCTTTTAATAAATTCTCCCAGAGTTGGTTCTTCTTCAGGACCTTGTGGTAAACAGACCAGCTATAAGATACCGTGGCCTTTGTCGCGTCACAAAATCACTGACCAAATAAAGTCCAGAAGAATGTGCCGGGTATATCTAAAACTTGTGCCTGGAGAAGTGAAGTCCACCTAGTTAGAATCAGTGTTGTCTTTCTTACTCTGTGACTGTGTTCACACAATCAGTTGCTCTGTGATTCACTCTATAAATCATTACTGTTTCCAAACTGCTGTCAAACAAGGGAGGGCCTATGTGTGTGTGTGTGTGTGTGTGTGTGTGTGTGTGTGTGTGTGTGTGTGTGTGTGTGTGTGTGTGTGTGTGTGTGTGTGTGTGTGTGTGTGTGTGTGTGTGTGTGTGTGTGTGTGTGTATGTGTGTGTGTGTGTATGTGTGTGTGTGTG
The DNA here is from genome assembly GCF_029448725.1 of Salvelinus fontinalis. Classification (NCBI taxonomy): domain Eukaryota; kingdom Metazoa; phylum Chordata; class Actinopteri; order Salmoniformes; family Salmonidae; genus Salvelinus; species Salvelinus fontinalis. The sequence continues at coordinate 548,121 of NW_026600281.1, forward strand.
TATGCTTGTGTATGTGTGTGTGTGTCTGTGTGTATGTGTGTGTGTGTGTGTGTGTGTGATGTATCTGCCCTGACCTGGCCCATAAACATCTGGGAGATAGATCCACAGTCAGCCAACAGTATGTGCCACGCCAATATTCTTCCCCATTCAGTGTGCCGCGCCAATATTCCTCCCCATTCAGTTCTCCTGTGATTCATGTGAAGAGCTCTCTAGTGACGACGGCTCCTAAAAGAAAATGTGTAGAACTGAGTTGAATATTGGACTGTGATCTCTGATATATGGTGGGTGAAACTGACACATTTTGAACCAAAATGTCAGCCGTCTGTGCTGGTATCCATTCACGTCCACCACAGTAGATTACTAAATCAAATACAAGTTTATTTTTCATATGCTTCATGAACAACAGATGTACACTAACGGTGAAATGCTTAATTACAGGCCGTTCCCAACAACGCAGAGAGAAAGAAAACAGAGAAATAATAGAAAAGTAATAACACTTAATAATAAAGTCATAATAAATACACAATGAGTAACAATAACATGGCTATATACAGGAAGTACCAGGTAATAACATGGCTATATACAGGGAGTACCAGGTAATAACATGGCTATATACAGGAAGTACCAGTACTGAGGTAATAACATGGCTATATACAGGAAGTACCAGGTAATAACATGGCTATATACAGGGAGTACCAGGTAATAACATGGCTATATACAGGAAGTACCAGGTAATAACATGGCTATATACAGGGAGTACCAGGTAATAACATGGCTATATACAGGAAGTACCAGGTAATAACATGGCTATATACAGGAAGTACCAGGTAATAACATGGCTATATACAGGGAGTACCAGGTAATAACATGGCTATATACAGGAAGTACCAGGTAATAACATGGCTATATACAGGAAGTACCAGGTAATGACATGGCTATATACAGGAAGTACCAGGTAATAACATGGCTATATACAGGAAGTACCAGATAATAACATGGCTATATACAGGAAGTACCAGGTAATAACATGGCTATATACAGAGGGTACCAGGTAATAACATGGCTATATACAGGAAGTATCAGGTAATAACATGGCTATATACAGGAAGTACCAGATAATAACATGGCTACATACAGGAAGTACCAGTACTGAGGTAATAACATGGCTATATACAGGAAGTACCAGGCAATAACATGGCTATATACAGGAAGTACCAGGTAATAACATGGCTATATACAGGAAGTACCAGTACTGAGGTAATAACATGGCTATATACAGGAAGTACCAGTACTGAAGTAATAACATGGCTATATACAGGAAGTACCAGTACTGAGGTAAAAACATGGCTATATACAGGAAGTACCAGTAGTGAGGTAATAACATGGCTATATACAGGAAGTACCAGTACTGAGGTAATAACATGGCTATATACAGGAAGTACCAGTACTGAGTCAATGTGCAGGGGTACCAGGTAATAACATGGCTATATGCAGGGAGTACCAGGTGATAACATGGCTATATACAGGAAGTACCAGGTAATAACATGGCTATATACAGGAAGTACCAGGTAATAACATGGCTATATACAGGAAGTACCAGTACTGAGTCAATGTGCAGGGGTACGAGGTAATAACATGTCTATATCCAGGAAGTACCAGGTAATAACATGGCTATATACAGGAAGTACCAGTACTGAGTCAATGTGCAGGGGTACAAGGTAATAACATGGCTATATACAGGATGTACCAGCACTGAGTCAATGCACAGGGATACAAGGTAGTTGAGATAGATATGTACATATAACTAAAAATAAAGTGACTAAGCAACAGGATATATAATAAGCAGTAGCATCAGCGTATGTGATGAGTCAAAAATGGGTCAGTGCAGATAGTTAAATAGTTAACCAATAGCTACCCGGACTAAACTATTTATCAGTCTTATGGCTTGGAGGTAGAACCTGTTCAGGGTCCTGTTGGTTCCAGACCTGGCGCATCGGTATTGCTTGCCGTGCGGTAGCAGAGAAAACAGTCCATAACTTGGGAGACAATTTTTAGGGACTTCTTCTGACACCACCTGCTATAGAGGTCCTGGATGGCAGGGAGCTCGGCCCCAGAGATGTACTGGGCTGTACGCACTACCCTCTGTAGCGCCTTGTGGTCAGATGCCAAGCAATTGCCTTACCAGGTGGTGATGCAGCCAGTCTGGATGCTCTCGATGCTAAACCAGGAAGTGACGCAGCCAGTCAGGATGCTCTCGATGCCAAACCAGGAAGTGACGCAGCCAGTCAGGATGCTCTCGATGCCACACCAGGAAGTGACGCAGCCAGTCAGGATGCTCTCGATGCCAAACCAGGAAGTGACGCAGCCAGTCAGGATGCTCTCGATGCCAAACCAGGCGGTGACGCAGCCAGTCTGTATGCTCTCAATAGTGCAGCTGTAGAACATTTTGAGGATCTGAGGACCAAATAATTTCCAGCATCCTGAGGGGTCATAGGTCGTTCCCTCTTCACGACTGTGTTGATGTGTTTGGACCATGATAGATCCTAAGTGACACTGAGGAACTTGAAGCTCATGACCCGCTCCACTACAGCCTCGTCAATCGCCCTCCACTTCCTGTAGTCCACGATCAACTCCTTCGTCTTCGCCGACGTTGAAGGACAGGTTGTTGTCCTGGCAGTACACTCATCGTCGTCGTGATCAGGCCTACCACCGTCATATCGTCAGTAAACTTGACGATGGCGTTGGAGTCGTGCACAGCCACGCAGTCGTAGGTGAACAGGGAGTACAGGAGGGGACTAAGCACGCACCCCTGAGGGGCCCCTGTGTTGAGGGTCAGCGTGGCGGATGTGTTGTTGCCTATCCTCGCCACCTGAGAGCGGCCCGTTCAGGAAGTCCAGGATCCAGCTGCAGAGGGAAGTGTTTAGTCCCAGGGTCCTTAGCTCCTTAGCTTAGTGATGAGCTTTGAGGGCACTATGGTGTTGAACGCTGAGCTGTAGTCAATGAACAGCATTCTCACATAGGTATTCCTCTTGTCCAGGTGGGAAAGGGTAGTGTGGAGTGCAATTGAGATTGCGTCATCTGTGGATCTGTTGGGGCGGTATGCAAAT
>NW_026600282.1:367500-550544 GCF_029448725.1 Salvelinus fontinalis
CTACACTATAAACTATGTAGACTACACTATAAACAATATAAACTATATAGACTACACTATGAACAATATAAACTATATAGACTACACTATGAACACTATAAACTATATAGACTACACTATAAACTATATAGACTACAATATAAACTATATAGACTACACTATGAACACTATAAACTACATAGACTACACTATGAACACTATAAACTATATAGACTACACTATGAACACTATAAACTACATAGACTACACTATGAACACTATAAACTACATAGACTACACTATGAACACTATAAACTACATAGACTACACTATGAACACTATAAACTACATAGACTACACTATGAACACTATAAACACTATAAACTACATAGACTACACTATGAACACTATAAACTATATAGACTACACTATGAACCTCGATGGAAGGCAGGTGGAAGCCAAGGACCTGGTCTCAGCAAAGCAGACAATCCATTGCAGTGATGGAGGAGTCTCGTTTAAAACTCAATCAGTACACACACAACATTCAAATGATAAAACAACACCATGCACTCTCCAAACACTGAGGAACACAGATTTGTGTTATAGTCAGTAGCGGATTTAGATAAAGGCGACATGGGCAGCCACCCAGAGCGGCATCTTGCCGGGGGAGGTACGGGGCGCCCACACAAACAAAATTGGAATGGTGACATTTGCACGATCGGTTTTCTATCGCTCATTTGTATGTCACATCAATGATATCATGTCACCGTGTGGGACTGTGGGTCAAATAAACTTGTCGGAGTGGGCGTCCTGATTCTAGTTTGTGAGCTAAGCAGGCTACTGCCTGGGAAGGTCTCTCACTCAGAGGTAAGAGATGGGGAGTGGGACGGGGGTAGGTTGACCTCAGGTCTCCCCACTGGAAGCCTGAGGTAGGGGGAGCGGGGGAATCTATCAAATAGCGCACCTCTAACTTTGTACAGTACTAATGCAATTAGTCAAATCAGTCAAACTAGGAAATGCTACCAAATAAACCACAAATCATTCATAATACTGTATATAGTTTCACAGACATATTGTTGCATTTTTTCTGGTTTGTTTGAAATGGTTAAGAATAATATAAAACCAGTCTGCACAGCACCGAGCTGAATTGGTTTAGTGTTGACTCTTGGTTGACAGTGTTGAGGGATGGGTAATGTATTGATGCTTGAATGCCAAATCAACACATTTGTTTCTATTTGTCTTTGTTGCTTCTTTTAGATATTTATGAGTCTTATTTTTGTATATATCTTAATATTTATATACTTTTAAACGTTATGATTATTTATTTGTGTTGTTCCAAATGTCTGAATAAAAATTACATTTGGTGCAGAATGGTGTTTTTGTGGGGGGGGGGGGTCCATACAAGTTAGAACCGCCACTGGTTATAGTAATTGTCTGATTGGGAACTACCATCGTCTATCAATTACAGAATCTCCAATTATTTCCATTTGGCATTAGAAGTTTTATACAGTCAATAATACGGGAGTCAATAATACAGGGGGGTCTATTTTCAGCTGGCGTTAAAGCGGCGCTAGTGTCAAACACACGTTTTAGTTTGCCATTTTACATCATGTAAAAACTGCTGCACTGGCATTTTCCAGCCCTAACGCAAGGTTCGGCAATTTACCTGTCTAACACTAGCACGCTCGCGCTCAGATGGGTGGATATATTTGAGGTGTGTCCTGAAAAACATGATCCAAAGTGCTCATTTCTGGCAGTTAGAGATATTTAAGACCAACCAAAAGCTTGTTTTAGTGGTAATGCAGTTGGTTATGGTATTAATTTTGACAGCGGAAACGCAGCCTATCCAGCCATGACGCACACTGTGTAACGTCCTGACCAGAGTTCTTATGTGTTTTGCTTGTTTAGTGCTGGTCAGGACGTGAGCTGGGTGGGAATTCTATGTTGTGTGTCTAGTTTGTCTGTTTCTGTGCGCAGCCTAATATGGTTCTCAATCAGAGGCAGCTGTCAATCGTTGTCCCTGATTGAGAATCATATATAGGTGGCTTGTTTTGTGTTGGGGATTGTGGGTGGTTGTCTTCTGTCTTTGTGTTCTGCACCAGATAGGACTGTCTCGGTTTTCACATTTGTTATTTTGTATTTTGTATAGTGTTCACGTTATTGTCTCTTCTTTATTAAATCATGGTGAACACTAGCCGCGCTGCATTTTGGTCCTCTCCTTCACCCCAGGAAGAAAGCCGTTACACACTGTCCATATGCGCATGGGACAAGATGTGTTTTTGGTGCCTGTATACTTTGTATTTAGAAACATAAAACACTAATCTTTTTTTATTTATTTGATATAAATATTTTGAAAAGCATAGCTTCCCCTCCTCTCAATTAAGGTAATTTTCATTTTGTCCTGCCCAATTTAATTAAGTAGGCTAGTCAAGACCATCAATAAAGTGTTTGGCTCGTGAGACTGCTTGGAAATAAATCTTAATCACCAAAGCTTTATAAAAAAAAAAAAACTAGTTTGAGAAGATCAAAACAGCGAGCTGACATTCCCTTTGTATCTATGTATTGTAATCAGGGCTACATTAGACCCCTCCATGATGTAAGCCACATGTGTCCGCGCCCATCAAGAAACGAGAGATGAAACCCTCGGTGAATACCAGTGAAGGCTACCCTTCCCTAGGCCTACTATAAAGAAAGCGGGTTCAGCAACAATGCTTTGTGTCTTTTTTTTACACTGCTGATTTTATAATATCATTACATTTGACATGTATTTATTGTTGTATGGTGAGAACATCTGTAGCGCGCATGTAACGTAACTTCTGGAGTACGATCTATAGGATGGTGCCAATATGTACTGTATATAAAACATTATATTTGGGAACAATGTAACTGTGGACATTCTCCCTTTCTCTTTATATCGGACCTTTGTCCAGCTACTGTTTAAAGTTTGGATGTGCGTAAAACCTTCCATAGTCTGTGTTGGTTTAATATTATATGCCAAATGTGCCTAATTGGTTTACTGATACATTTTCAAGTACATAACTGTGCACTCTCCTCAAACAATAGCATGGTATTCTTTCACTGTAATAGCTACTGTAAATTAGACAGTGCAGTTTGTCACGTAGAGTAGGCCAGAAGGCTAAACTGGATAACCTAACCTCTATCAAAATAAAAAGATGGCGGAGCCGCAAAAGTTCTTCTGTGCAAAGGTGTTTATTTACAAGTGATTCCGGAACAAAAAACAACAGTACTGCCATCAACGTCTACCTTATGGGACAGCTTAAAAACAATGCTGCCCCATCCACAGCTCGATCCAAAAATGCCTCTCCATGAACTGAAAGGGAGGCTCCTTTTGTAGGGTTAGCCCCTCCCCTCAGAACAATTAACCCTAATTAATTAAGCAATTAACAATACAAACCTACATTTTCCATTAACTAAACATACTAAAGGATATACATTGCAACACGGTTTTAAACAATATCACAACATAACATTTACAACATTACATCACTACTGACAATATCTTTCAATATGCCCATATGCATTAATGCCATTTGGGACAGGCACTATAAAGTCAGCCCAATCCCTTAGCTCGGGTCCTTTTCCAGCATACCCAGAAGCTACAGAGATGGAGAGAGAGAGGAACAGAACAAACAAACAATGCGCTCATCCACAACATTGATAAGTATAAATTATATTGTATATCTCAAATATGAACATTGACATAAGTGTGAAATGTATGCACTAAGACAGAAGTTAATTTGTGTGTCGACCCACATTGTTAACTTATCTTATAATGGCGCAGGGAGGAGTGATGAATGCGTGTGTGCGTTGAAGAACCAAATGCTGCCCGCGGCCAGTGACGGACTTCTACGTCACACAGTTAGATTAACAAGAATTTAACCTTTCTGCCCATATCAAATATGTCTATGTCCTGGGAAAAGTTCTTGTTACTTAAAACGTTATGCTAATCACATTAGCGCACGTTAGCTCAACTGTCCCGATGGGGGGGGACCGATCCCGTAGAGGTTTTAAAATAGACCCCAGGGAGTGTCATCAGATCAGATGCTATCAGCAAGCCATAGCCATCTGTGGAAAGAGCACAAGTAGAACAAAGATAAAGTGCAAACAGAATAATAAAAGTATCATTCAACATAAGATTCCACCTAAAACAATGATATGAGCTCTGTCCCAATGATCCCTACTTAACTCCTCACTTCCTCTCTACTCACATCCTTCTCAAAGCCCTTTGGAGGAGGTCTGATGGTCAGTCCTTGCATTCATAGACATTGGTTAAAAGGTAAGGCACTGGAGTTTGACGAAGGCAGAGCGATACATATGTGCCGAGTTGTGTAAGGCGTAAGATGAGTTGGTGACTCACTGGTCCAAACTTGAGGTCCTCTACCTCGTTGGTGTAGTGGTCCAGGACTCCACCTGGTCAAATGTGTTATCTCTACACACACTGACCTGTATCCTGAGAACAACTGGTGTTGTTCAACCACACAAGATGACCAAAAGAAGATGGCGCTGACAGACACGGTCACCCTTTTTCTAAATTTGCAGTATTATTATAATTTCTTTGTGTTATTTGTTACATTATTTGCTCATAACGTTTATTGTGTTATCAACTGCAGCCAACTGGACATTCGATCGGCGGTCACTCACCAGAAATTAAAGCAGAAATTAGACTTCCTTGACCTGGATCCCCCTCAGGAGGCTGAAAAGATTTGTCATGGGCCCTCAGATCCTCAAAAAGTTCTACAGCTGCACCATTGAGAGCATCTTGACTGGCTGCATCACCGCTTTGCATCTGACCGCAAGGCGCTACAGAGGGTAGTGTTTACAGCCCAGTACATCACTAGGGCCGAGCTCCCTGCCACTGATGGCAGCATTCGCGCAAAACTGAAAGCGCTAACCACTGCTTTTAATCAGGGCAAGGCGACCGGAAACATGACCAAATACAAACAGTGTAGCTATTCTCGCCGCAAGGCAATCAAACAAGCTAAGCGTCAGTATAGAGATAAAGTAGAGTCGCAATTCAACGGCTCAGACACAAGAGGTATGTGGCAGGGTCTACAGTCAATCACGGACTACAAAAAGAAAACCAGCCTCATCGTGGACCCCGATGTCTTGCTCCCAGACAAACTAAACAACTTCTTTGCTCGCTTTGAGGACAATACAGTGCCACCGACATGGCCCGCTACCAAAACCTGTGGACTCTCCTTCACCGCAGCCAATGTGAGTAAAACATTTAAACGTGTTAACCCTCGCAAGGCTGCTGGCCCAGACGGCATCTCTAGCCGCGTCCTCAGAGCATGCGCAGACCAGCTGGCTGGTGTGTTTACAGACATATTCAATCAATCCCAGTCTGCTGTTCCCACATGCTTCAAGAGGGCCACCATTGTTCCTGTTCCCAAGAAAGCTAAGGTAACTGAGCTAAACGACTATCGCCCCGCAGCACTCACTTCCGTCATCATGAAGTGCTTTGAGAGACTAGTCAAGGATCATATCACCTCCACCCTACCTGACACTCTAGACCCACTCCAATTTGCTTACCGCCCCAATAGGTTCACAGACGATGCAATCCCACTGCACACTGCCCTAACCCATCTGGACAAGAGGAACACCTATGTAAGAATGCTGTTCATCGACTACATCTCAGCATTTAACACCATAGTATCCTCCAAACTCGTCATTAAGCTCGAGATTCTGGGTCTCGAACCCGCCCTGTGCAACTGGGTCCTGGACTTTCTGACGGGACACCCCCGGGTGGTGAGGGTAGGAAACAACATCTCCACCCCGCTGATCCTCAACACTGGGGCCCCACAAGTGTGCATTCTGAGCCCACTCCTGTACTCCCTGTTCACCCATGACTGCATGGCCATGCATGCCTCCAACACAATCATCAAGTTTGCAGACGACACTACAGTGGTAGGCTTGATTACCAACAACGACGAGACGGCCTACAAGGAGGAGGTGAGGGCCCTCGGAGTGTGGTGTCAGGAAAATAACCTCACACTCAACGTCAACAAAATAAAGGAGATGATCATGGTCTTCAGGAAACAGCAGAGGGAGCATCCCCCCATCCACATCGACGGGACAGTAGTGGAGAAGGTGGAAAGTTTTAAGTTCCTCGGTGTACACATCACGGACAAACTGAATTGGTCCACCCACAGACAGTGTGGTGAAAAAGGCGCAACAGCGCCTCTTCAAGCTCAGGAGGCTGAAATTGGCTTGTCACCGAAAACCCTCACTAACTTTTACAGGTGCACAATTGAGAGCATCCTGTTGGGCTGTATCACCGCCTGGTAGGGCAACTGCACCTCTCTCAACCGCATGGCTCTCCAGTGGGTGGTGCGGTCTGCACAACGCATCACCGGGGGCAAACTACCTGCCCTCCAGGACACCTACAACACCCGATGTCACAGGAAGGCCAAAAAGATCAAAGACAACAACCACCCGAGCCACTGCCTGTTCACCCCGCTATCATCCAGAAGGTGAGGTCAGTACAGGTGCATCAAAGCCGGGACCGAGAGACTGAAAAACAGCTTCTATCTCAAGGCAATCAGACTGTTAAACAGCCATCTTATCATTGAGTGGCTGCTGCCAACATACTGACTCAAATCTCTAGCCGCTTTAATAATGAAAAATTGGATGTAATAAATGTATCACTAGTCACTTTAAACAATGCTACTTTATATAATGTTTATGTGTCCGATGTGATATGGCTAGCTAGTTAGCGGTGGTGTGCGCTAATAGTGTTTCAATCGGTGACGTCACTCGCTCTGAGACCTAGAAGAAGGTGTTCCCCAAAGGCCGTGGCTTTTGTGGAGCGATGGGTAACGATCCTTCGTGAGTGACTGTGGTTGATGTGTGCAGAGGGTCCCTGGTTCGAGCCCAGGTTGGGGCGAGGAGAGGGACGGAAGCTATACTGTTACATTTACATTCCCTACATTACTCATCTCATATGTATATAACGTACTCTATACCATCTACTGCATCTTGCCTATGCCGTCCGGCCATCGCTCATCCATAAGTTTATATGTACATATTCTTATTCATTCCTTTACACTTGTGTGTATAAGGTAGTAGTTGTGAAATTGTTTGATTACTTGTTAGATATTACTGCATGGTCGGAACTAAAAGCACAAGCATTTCGCTACACTCGTATTAACATCTGCTAACCATGTGTATGTGACCAATAACATTTGATTTGATTTGACCTCTATACCAGGCGGTGTCAGAGGAAAGCCCTACAAGTCATAGACTGCTCTCTCTGCTACCGCATGGCAAACAATACCAATGCATCAGGTCTGAAACCCTGAACAGCCTCTACCCCCAAGTCATAAGACTGCTAAATAGTTAGTCCGGGTAGCTATTTGGTTAACTATTTAACTATCTGCGTTGAACCTTTTTGCACAAACTTTTTTTTACTCCTCACATACGCTGCAGTTACTGTTTATTATCTATCCTGTTGCCTAGTCACTTCATCACTATCTACAGTGCATTTGGAAAGTATTCAGACCCCTTGACTTTTTCCACATTTTGTTACATTACAGCCTTATTCTAAAATGGATTAAATAAAAACATTTTCTCATCAATCTACACACAATACCCCATAATGACAAAGTGAAAACAGGTTTTTAGACATTTTTGCAATGTATAATTTTTTTAAAAAACAGAATCTCCTTATTTACATAAGTATTAAGACCCTTTGCTATGAGACCTAAAATTGAGCACCGGTGCATCCTGTTTCCATTGATCATCATTGAGATGTTTCTACAACTTGATTGGAGTCCATCTGTGGTAAATTCAATTGATTGAACATTGGAAGGGCACACACCTGTCTATATAAGGTCCCACTGTTGAGATTGCATGTAAGAGGAAAAACCAAGCCATGAGGTGGAAGGAATTGTCAGTAGAGCTCCGAGACAGAATTGTTTCGAGGCACAGATCTGTGGAAGGGTACCAAAACATGTCTGCAGCATTGAAGGTCCCCAAGAACACAGTGGCCTCCATTATTCTTAAATGTAAGAAGTTTGGAACCACCAAGACTCTTCCTAGAGCTGGCTGCCCGGTCAAACTGAGCAAACGGGGGAGAAGGGCCTTGGTCAGGGAGGTGTTCATACAGACTCACACACACTCACGCACACACACACACACACGTTCATACAGACTCACACACACACGAACACACACCCACCTCATGAGTGCTGCTGATTAGTAACGTTTTCAGTGTCAGCTGCTGTTCTTAGCCTCTCCAGAGGACTTTGAGCCTAAAGCTGTGGAGTACAAAGGTATAAGCCACCAAACCAATCCTCAGCACACACACACACACACACACACACACACACACACACACACACACACACACACACACACACACACACAAACACACAAACACACAAACACACACACACACACACACAAACACACACACTGTAGGTACCGTCAGCATGAGGCTAGGACCCATTCAACCCTCAACATGACTTTACAATAAATCTTATTGGAGATTAAAAAAAACTATTTCTAACTTCAAATGAAACAGGTTTTGTCACAGAATGTATTTTTTGACAGGTTGGTTTTTGATAACTTTTGCTGTCACAGAGTAGCTGTCACTGAGAGTAGCTGTTAAGGAGAGTAGCTGTTAAGGAGAGTAGCTGTTAAGGAGAGTAGCTGTCACAGAGAGTAGCTGTCACAGAGAGTAGCTGTCACGGAGAGTAGCTGTCACTGAGAGTAGATGTCACTGAGAGTAGCTGTTCCTGAGAGTAGCTGTTACTGAGAGTAGCTGTTACTGAGAGTAGCTGTTACTGAGAGTAGCTGTTACTGAGAGTAGCTGTCACTGAGAGTAGCTGTCACTGAGAGTAGCTGTTACTGAGAGTAGCTGTTACTGAGAGTAATTGTTAATGAGAGTAGCTGTCACTGAGAATAGCTGTTAATGAGAGTAGCTGTTACTGAGAGGAGCTGTTAATGAGAGTAATTGTTAATGAGAGTAGCTGTTACTGAGAGTAATTGTTAATGAGAGTAATTGTTAATGAGAGTAGCTGTTAATGAGAGGAGCTGTTCCTGAGAGTAATTGTTAATGAGAGTAGCTGTCACTGAGAATAGCTGTTAGGAGTAGCTGTTAATGAGAGTAACTGTTAATGAGAGTAGCTGTCACTGAGAATAGCTGTTAGGAGTAGCTGTTAATGAGAGTAGCTGTCACTGAGAAAAGCTGTTAATGAGAATATCTGTCACTGAGAGTAGCTGTCATTGACTATGAAGCAACGCAAACTTTGGCACAGACACAAACACACACACGTTCATTCAGACTCACACTCACACACACACGTTCATACAGACTCACGCACACACACACACACACACACACACACACACACACACACACACACACACACACACACACACACACACACACACACACACACACGTTCGTACAGACTCACACACACACACACACACACACACACACACACACACACACACACACACACACACGTTCGTACAGACTCACACACACACACACACACACACACACACACACGTTCGTACAGACTCACACACACTCAAAGACACACACACACACACACACACGTTCATACAGACTCACACGCACAAACACACACCCACCTCATGAGTGCTGCTGATTAGTAATGTTTTCAGTGTCAGCTGCTGTTCTCAGCCTCTCCAGAGGACTTTGAGCCTAAAGCTGTGGAGTACAAAGGTATAAGCCACCAAACCAATCCTCAGGCCACACACACACACACACACACACACACACACACACACACACACACACACACACACACACACACACACACACACACACACACACACACACTGTAGGTACCGTCAGCATGAAGCTAGGACCCATTCAACCCTCAACTTGACTTTACAATCAATCTTATTGGAGATAAAAAAAAGTTTTCTAACTTCAAATGAAACAGGTTTTGTCACAGAATGCATTTTTTGACAGGTTGGTTTTTGATAACTTTTGCTGTCACTGAGAGTAGCTGTCACAGAGTAGCTGTCACTGAAAGAAGCTGTCACTGAGAGTTGCTGTCACTGACTGTTAAGCAACACAAACATTGGCACAGACATGCATACACACACACACACACACACACACACACACACACACAGTAACATACGCACACCGAGAGTTGCTGTCACTGAGAGTAGCTGTCACTGAAAGTACCTGTCACTGAAAGTACCTGTCACTGAGAGTAGCTGTTACTGAGAGTGGCTGTCACCGAGAGTGGTTGTCACCGAGAGTGGCTGTCACTGAGAGTGGCTGTCACTGAGAGTATCTGAGAGTAGCTGTCACCAAGAATAACTGAGAGTAGCTGTCACTGAGAGTAGCGGTCGCTGAGAGTAGCTGTCACTGGCAGTAGCTGAGAGTAGCTGTCACAGAGAGTGGCTGTCACTGAGAGTAGTTGTCACCGAGAGTGGCTGTCACTGAGAGTAGTTGTCACTGAGAGTAGCTGTCACTGAGAGTATCTGAGAGTAGCTGTCACCAAGAATAACTGAGAGTAGCTGTCACTGAGAGTAGCTGTCACTGAGAGTAGCGGTCGCTGAGAGTAGCTGTCACTGGCAGTAGCTGAGAGTAGCTGTCACAGAGAGTGGCTGTCACTGAGAGTAGTTGTCACTGAGAGTGGCTGTCACTGGGAGTAGTTGTCACTGAGAGTAGCTGTCACTGAGAGTATCTGATAGTAGCTGTCGCTGAGAGTAGCTGTCACTGAGAGTGGCTGTCGCTGAGAGTAGCTGTCACTGGCAGTAGCTGAGAGTAACTGTCACTGAGAGTAGTTGTCACTGAGATTATCTCTAATAATTTGCATCACTTCCTCCCTGGCCCAAATGCCACCCTATTTCCTATATAGTCCACTACTTTTGACCAGACTGCAATGGGTCCTGGTTAAAAGTAGTGCACTAAGTAGGGAAAATGTTACTATTTGGGACTATCCATGTCGTAAGCCCTGATTTAGATTTAAATCAGGAGGACAACAAAGTCTGGGCTTATCTACTGTGGAACTATTTTTCTCTGGGGATCAGGTGGAGGGGTGGGGGGCTTTTATAATCTGCACAACTGTCTTTCAGGACAATAAATATACACAGTCATTTACTGGAAGATACACAGAGAGGTACACTGATGGAGAGATACTAGTGTGTGTATGTATGTGTGTGTGTGCGTGTGTACAGTATGTAGAGGTGAGAACCCATTTTACAGGATCTTATTCTCTGAGCTATAAGGATTTATAGTGTGTGAGGAGGGGAGGGGAGGACTGGCCATCTGGCATTTCGGGCAAGTGTCAGATGGGCTGTTCCATTTTTAGCCCAGCGGGCCTGTCTAACTTGGGTTTTAGGCAAAATGATAATTATCTGTTAAACAATGGGCCGATATGGGGGCAGGTGTGTGATTTATATTTTGGGTCCCAGTCTGCCCCTGGTGTGTGTGTTCTTTCTGAACTTTGCTGTTCTGTTTGTCTTTTCTTCTCTAAAAACCACTGTCTAGTCTAACCAGTTAGATGTCCCTCTCAGCCTCTCCTTGTCAACAGCTTTGTGTGTGCATGTGTGTGTTCCCCTTCAAACATATGTAACATTGCCAAAGCAAGTGAACTAGATAATAATGCTGTGATGGCACACTGTGATATTTCACTCAAAAGATATGGGAGTTTATCAAAATTGGGTTTATTTTCTAATTCTTTGTGTATTTGTGTAATCTGAGGGAAATGTGTCTCTAGGTATGGTCGTACTGAAATATCACATTTACATAAGTATTCAGACCCATTACTCAGTACTTTGTTGAAGCACCTTTGGCAGCGATAACAGCCTCGAGTCTTCTTGGGTATGATGCTACAATTTTGGCACACATGTATTTGGGGAGTTTCTCAATTTATTCTCCCAGTCTGAGGTCCTGAGTGCTCTGGAGCAGGTTTTCATCAAGGATATCTCTGTACTTTGTTCTGTTCATCTTTCCCTCAATCCTGTCGAGCAGTCCCTGTCACTGAAAACATCCCCACAGCATGATGCTTCCACCATGCTTCACCGTAGGAATAGTGCCAGGTTTCCTCCAGACGTGATGCTTGGCATTCAGGCCAAAGAGTTCAATCTTGGTTTCATCACCACTATACCACAAAGGACTGATTGGTGGAGTGCTGCAGAGATAGTTGTCCTTCTGGAAGATTCTCCCATCTCCACAGAGGAACTCTGGATCTCTGTCAGAGTGACCATCAGGTTCTTGGTCTCCTCCCTTCTCCCCCGATTGCTCAGTTTGTCCAGGCAGCCAGCTCTAGGAAGATTATTGGTGGTTCCAAACTTCTTCCATTTGAGAATGATAGAGGCCACTGTGTTGTTGGGGACCTTCAATACTGCAGAAATGTTTTGGTACCCTTCACCAGATCTGTGCCTCAACAAAATCCTGTCTCGTAGCTCTACGGACAATTCCTTTGACCTCATGTCTTAGTTTTTGCTCTGACATGCACTGTCAACTGTGGGACCTTATGTGGACAGGTGTGTGTCTTTTCAAATAATGTCCAATCAATAAAATGTACCACTGGTGGACTCCAATCAAGTTGTAGAAACAGCTCAAGGATGATCAATGGAAACAGGATGCACCTGAGCAAAATTTTGAGTCTCATAGCAAAGGGTCTGAATACTTATGTAAATAAGGTTTTTCTGTTTTTTATTTTAATCAATTTGCAAACATTTATAAAAACCTGTTTTCACTTTGTCATTATGGGTTATTGTGTGTAGATTGATGAAGAATTTTTTTTTTTTAATACATTTTAGAATAAGGCTATAACGTAACAAAATGTGAAAAAAAGGGAAGGGGTCTGAATACATTCTGAATGCACTGTAATTTACAGTTTTTAACAATAGCTGATCATAGCTGAAATTTAGGACACAGTTGTAGTGTAATAATTTGATCGTTTCTCCAAATATTTTGTTTGATCAGCTTGGTTGCAAACTTGTTTACCACAATACTATCAGCAAAAATGAACTACCTTACCTCGCTAGCAGCACCAGTACATTCATTGCAGTTCAACATAAAAAAAAGGGGCTCTGATCATTGTTGAGTTTATTTGTATGCAGATCTCAGACCTGTTATTAGATCTTCTCACATTATTTGCTTGTTCTTGCTAGCTAGATAGATGCTAAACCTCATACCACCCATAAAGGTAGGATCTGGGATCTTGGGATCAGTTCAATGGTAATTTCCCTTCTGTATACACTGAACAAAAATATAAACGCAACATGTAAAGTGTTGGTCCCATTTTTCATGAGCTGAAATGAAAGATCCCAGAAATGTTGCATACACACAAAAAGCTTATTTCTCAAAAAATAAGTTATAATCCACCCACCTGACAGGTGTGGCATATCAAGAATCTGATTAAACAGCATGAACATTCACAGGTGCACCTTGTGCTGGGGACAATAAAAGGCCACTCTAAAATGTGCAGTTTTGTCACACAACACAATGCCAAAGATGTCTCAAGTTTTGAGGGAGTGTGCAATTGACATGCTGACTGCAGGAATGTCCAACAGAGCTGTTGCCAGAGAATTTAATGTTAATTCGTTTTAAACAATTTGGCAGTACATCCAACCGGCCTCACAATCGCAGTCCCCGTGTAACCACGCCAGCCCAAGATTTCCACATCCAGCTTCTTCACTTGTGGGATTGTCTGAGGAGGAGGAGTGCTGAGGAGTATTTCTCTCAAAATGGTCCTTTTGTGGGGAAAAACTCATTCTGATTGGCTGGGCCTGGCTCCCCAGTGGTTGCACCTGGCTCCCAAGTTGGTGGGCCTATGCCCTTCTAGGTTAATGCCCTTCTAGGCTATCTGTAGATGCCCTTCTAGGCTATCCGTAGATACCCTTCTAGGCTATCCATAGATGCACTTCTAGGCTATCTGTAGATGCCCTTCTAGGCTATCCGTAGATACCCTTCTAGGCTATCCATAGATGCCCTTCTAGGTTAATGCCCTTCTAGGCTATCTGTAGATGCCCTTCTAGGCTATCCGTAGATGCCCTTCTAGGCTATCCGTAGATGCCCTTCTAGGTTAATGCCCTTCTAGGCTATCTGTAGATGCCCTTCTAGGCTATCCGTAGATGCCCTTCTAGGCTATCCGTAGATGCCCTTCTAGGCTATCCGTAGATGCCCTTCTAGGCTATCCGTAGATGCCCTTCTAGGCTATCCGTAGATGCCCTTCTAGGCTATCCGTAGATGCCCTTCTAGGCTATCCGTAGATGCCCTTCTAGGCTATCCGTAGATGCCCTTCTAGGCTATCCGTAGATGCCCTTCTAGGCTATCCGTAGATGCCCTTCTAGGCTATCCGTAGATGCCCTTCTAGGCTATCCGTAGATGCCCTTCTAGGCTATCCGTAGATGCCCTTCTAGGCTATCCGTAGATGCCCTTCTAGGCTATCACTAGATGCCCTTCTAGGCTATCTGTAGATGCCCTTCTAGGTTAATGCCATTCTAGGCTATCCGTAGATACCCTTCTAGGCTATCTGTAGATTAGGTCCTAATTAATTTATTTCGATTGACTGATTTCCTTCTATGAAGTGTAAAATCTTTTAAATTGTTGCATGTTGTGTTTATATTTTTGTTTTGTATATTTATGTTCCATCCCGCCCAACCATCCTCTCTAGAAGAAAATCGTCCCGTGGCTGAATGTAGTTGACGATCCCTGACCTAGGTGCTGCTGTAGGCCCTCCTTGGTTGGGGACAGAAGCACCAGATCATCAGCAGACATTTTGACTTCAGATTCTAGTAGGGTCAAACCGTTGATATACAGTATATGTTGAAGAGGGTGGGGCTCACGTCCTCTCTCTTGTTGTTGTTCTGATCAGTCCTGATAAGAGAGAGGTGTACTGAACACGTTCTCCTTCTCACAATACCCTGCCTCATGACACACACACACACACACACACACACACACACACACACACACACACACACTGATAAGTCTACTGTCTACTGATAACAACCACAGCTGCAGGTAGCCTAGAGAAGTCTACTGATAACAACCACAGCTGCAGGTAGCCTAGAGAAGTCTACTGATAACAACTACAGCTGCAGGTAGCCTAGAGAAGTCTACTGATAACAACTACAGCTGCAGGTAGCCTAGAGAAGTCTACTGATAACAACTACAGCTGCAGGTAGCCTAGAGAAGTCTACTGATAACAACTACAGCTGCAGGTAGCCTAGAGAAGTCTACTGATAACAACTACAGCTGCAGGTAGCCTAGAGAAGTCTACTGATAACAACTACAGCTGCAGGTAGCCTAGAGAAGTCTACTGATAACAACCACAGCTGCAGGTAGCCTAGAGAAGTCTACTGATAACAACCACAGCTGCAGGTAGCCTAGAGAAGTCTACTGATAACAACTACAGCTGCAGGTAGCCTAGAGAAGTCTACTGATAACAACCACAGCTGCAGGTAGCCTAGAGAAGTCTACTGATAACAACTACAGCTGCAGGTAGCCTAGAGAAGTCTACTGATAACAACCACAGCTGCAGGTAGCCTAGAGAAGTCTACTGATAACAATCACAGCTGCAGGTAGCCTAGAGAAGTCTACTGATAACAATCACAGCTGCAGGTAGCCTAGAGAAGTCTACTGATAACAACTACAGCTGCAGGTAGCCTAGAGAAGTCTATGCGCTCTGATCCCATCTGGGCCAGGGGAAACGTAACGTCATGTTTCTATAGCCTAAGCCTAAAATAGGCCCATTTATTTGTGTTCTGAGAAAACGTGAATGTGATCAAATGTGGTTTATATTCAAAAAACAGGTGGCTAGGTTACCTAGGCCTTTTTAATCCCAAATGGTTGACTAGAATGATTCGATCAGCACAATAGTGATGACATACTGTATGAGTATCTTTTTAATTACAGATACAAAAGGTTTAACGATGCAACCCTGCATACAGCCAGCTCAGCCATGTTCATGTATTTTGTCTGTGTAAAGGGTTTTAATGTTTTCATCCTACCTAGTTTTTCCAACTGTTTAAAAAAAAAAAAAAACATATGACCTGATTAGAAAAAGTATGTGGCTCCATCCAGTGGCATGTATTCATGGATGCCAAGGGAAGCCAGGCTTCCCCCCCAAAAATTACAAAAAAACAAACAAATAATCTTTTGTGTCTCTACGTTTCATAATTTTCCTTCAATTCGCAAAAGGCTGAATGTACTGTATCTCACCAGAGAAAGCATCCAAGAGAGCAAAACAGCGCCCCTCTGTCTCTGTATGTGTAGCCCATCTATCTGATTCAGTCTGGTCAAAAGAAGTATGACATTTTTGCCGCCCATAGCATTGAATGCAAGGGAAGCCAGCGAGCATTTGGTCTCCCTTGATAAACATTTTTTATAATAAAACAATAGCCAATCAGCATTTGGACTTGTGGTTTTACTTAATTCTCCGTTCTGATTAATGTTTATAACGGGGATTCTGATCCAACCATAAATTCATACATTGTGCCTCTAGTCTGAGAGGATGGAAGTTCAGTATGAAGCTAGATGTAGTAGGCTAATGTTAACTAGCTGGCTCATCGTTGCCCATGAAAGGAAGTTAGACTAGAGAGCAAGCATTTTAGCCAGGTAGCCTATGACAACAAAAACTAAAAGCATGCTGTATGACGGAGTCATAGACCGTTTCGTCAACATGAAAGAGAGGAGGGTGAATCAACATGTTTTTTTCAACTTGCAAGCACCCACGCACACACACACACACAAATCAGAACTATAGACAGCCCCATCAAATGTAAATTACGTTGATTGGAATAAATAGTTTTTGGTATCTTTTAGTTGTCACTGTATTGGACTAAGCATAGGTGATTAGATGATGTTGAAATGTTGACGTTGAAATGGTGCTGGAATAGTGGAGACAGCTCGTGTTTTCTTTGTAACTTGCTGTAACTCTGTGGTTCTAAATCAATATTTGTTTAGTAATCCAGAAATGTCAGAAACATTAACTTGCTTGACCGTGCTGTAGGTTATGTAACTGTTTGTTAAATGACCTACACCGGACAGAGGTTGCTCTCCGGTTTTGTGATTAAACAAAGGTGTGGTTAAATGTATTCTGCCACTGTATCTTCTTATTGTCTCGGCCTTAGACCTATACATCACCGTGTCAACGCATATGAACTAACAGGTTATAGAGCAAACAATGCAATTGTCACAACACAGAAATTGTAATATGACTTTTTGGGGGGGGGGGGGGGGGGGGGGGGTTGGCTTCCCTAGTGATTTTACCCACCTACCGCTACTGGTCCCATCATAGCCCATATAAAACCTTTTGTTCAGCTGATTTATTACTACTAGGTCCGGAGTTGGTTATGTTAGCCTACTATCACCTCTGAAATCAACACAATAACCCCTCCCCCCTCCACACCACTCTGGGACCTGTAGTGCCACCTCTGAAATCAACACAATAATCCCTCCCCCCTCCACACCACTCTGGGACCTGTGGTGCCACCTCTGAAACCAACACAATAATCCCTCCCCCCTCCACACCACTCTGGGACCTGTGGTGCCACCTCTGAAATCAACACAATAACCCCTCCCCCCTCCACACCACTCTGGGACCTGTGGTGCCACCTCTGAAATCAACACAATAATCCCTCCCCCCTCCACACCACTCTGGGACCTGTGGTGCCACCTCTGAAATCAACACAATAATCCCTCCCCCCTCCACACCACTCTGGGACCTGTGGTGCCACCTCTGAAATCAACACAATAATCCCTCCCCCCTCCACACCACTCTGGGACCTGTGGTGCCACCTCTGAAATCAACACAATAACCCCTCCCCCCTCCACACCACTCTGGGACCTGTGGTGCCACCTCTGAAATCAACACAATAATCCCTCCCCCTTCCACACCGCTCTGGGACCTGTGGTGCCACCTCTGAAATCAACACAATAATCCCTCCTCCCTCCACACCACTCTGGGACCTGTGGTGCCACCTCTGAAATCAACACAATAACCCCTCCCCCCTCCACACCACTCTGGGACCTGTGGTGCCACCTCTGAAATCAACACAATAATCCCTCCCCCCTCCACACCACTCTGGGACCTGTGGTGCCACCTCTGAAATCAACACACAATGTTACAAGTGGAGAAAAAAAATGCTATTTGTCTGATCTACATTTGACATGTTTTTGGTGGTGGGATGGGCTTCCATAGTTTTACATGGCTCAGTGCAGCTGGCAGCTACTGCGATAATTTCAGAATGTAACAGGATGTTACTGCAATTTCAGGTAAAAACTCAATACAACAAATCTCAAATATAAAATGTCTATACGTTTCAGCTGTTTCAAAAACATTGCTCTGCTACTACTATGTACACTGTAGGAGTGTTGTCTCAAGGAGACAAATCTGGGCTGCTTCAAGGGGGGTAACTGTTGGGTGAGTGTCGTGCATACCGGTCGAGCAACTTGGTCTCAGAGCATTTTGTATTGTTGTGTATGGAAATCTGAGACACTCCATTTACTATGATATGTTACGTTTCGTTTGGTACGTATTAATTTCTGGATGTCCATCATCCATTTCATGTGCCATGTTACAAATTAGAATTCGTATAATATGTTACGAATTTGCAAATGTACAATATGTTACGAATTTGCAAAATGTACAATATATTATGAATTTGCTAAATTTATGATTTTTTTTTAGCTAGGTGGTTAACACTAATGTTAGCTATCTGGCTTGATGTTAGCTAGGTTAGGGGTAAGGGTTAAGGTTAGGAGATATGTTTAAGGTTAGGGGAAGGGTTAGCTAACATGTGTTTTTGGGTTAGCTAACATTAGTTTTTGCTTCAAGTAACCTTTTGTCTTATGTAACCATACCAAATGTAACATATCATACTAAATTTCAGTTTCCCAGATTTACGTTTACTATGTTATGTCTAGTCTATGAGACCAGGCTGGGTCAAGACGTAACAAGTACACCAGTTTACGTGAGTAATATGTGTAGCCCATAGTTACCAAAAGTCTAGTAAAGTGTGAAGAGACTTTTAGACAGGTATCAATACAGTATATCTCTGTTACATATCTGGGGCGGTAGGTAGCCTAGTGGTTAGAGCGTTGGACTAGTAACCGAAAGGTTGCGAGATTGACTCCCTGAGCTGACAAGGTAAACATCTGTCGTTCTGCCCCTGAACAAGGCAGTTAAATAAAGGTAAAATAAAAATTCTCCCTCTGTTCCTTGTCCCTTACTCTCTCTCTCGCTGTTTGTCTGTTTTTATTGTTGACTACTCCCAAAAAACTGGCACAGTAATCCTAGTCAAAAGCAAATGGTTGGAAGAAGCACAGTGGGCTGTCTTGTTCATGTACCAAAGTCACCCTGTGTGTTTGTGGTCTCACCTTCTATGCCTGACGTCAGTAGTGTTTCCATTGTTATTGTGCAGCCGTAGCTAACCCTGACCACTGCCTCACTAAGTACAGTACATCTTTACAGTCAGACCAGCCACATGGTCAGCTGTGTTATTACAACAGACCATAAACCCAACCTATGAACGCTCTCTCCTTTCCTCTCTCTAGGACTCCCTCCCTCAGTCCTTCTCTCTCTCTCTCCTTCTTAATTTCTCCCTCTTTCTCTCTCTCTTTTGCTCTCTCTCTCCCTCCTTCCCTCTCTCATATCATGATGACAGGGCATTTATAAATTGTTTGAGAATGTGACACTTAGGTGTGCTCACACACACACACACACACACACACACACACACACACACACACCGAAAGCCTGCAATTTGTGGGTAGGAGAGGTATTTGCTAGGTAGATATCAGGTGGGTTGTGGTTGTCAAGTGGACAGTGACCACTAGCTGTAGCTGTTCATTATGGGATAGATCCATAGGGCTCTACTGTTGAATCCAGAGCTTAGCCCAGTCATAGAGCTGTATTTGTTGAGTCCCCTCCTGTGGGTACTCAAAGAGTCCTAAGTATGACACCGAGTAACTTCATCAAAAGATTTGAGCCTCTTGGTGTAATGGCTAAGATGTTGGTCTAACAGTCAGAGACCCGGGACCGAGTCCTGGTTATGCTACCCGCGGAATTCACCACACATTTACAGCATCGACAGAGATATTAGTTAAAGCAGGTGTTTTCAAACTTCTCCTCAGACATTTCACACTATGGTTGTAGCCCTGAACTAGCTCAGCTAATTCAGCTAGTCAAGTGCCAGCAAAGAAGATTAGTTGACAATTTCAAATCGGTGGTGATACCTATGGACTTGCTCAAATACATGGAATCGTTGGGGGACCCGAGGAGAACCACTGGGAAAAAGAACAAAGTGATCTCATACCAGCTCACGCAGCAGTTAATAAAACCACCCACTGGACAAACCCACATCATTTCAAAATGTGGGTGATATTTGGTAGAGACGTTGATCAATGAAATTTCAACCTTTATTCACCCACCCCAAAAAAGTCAGCCAGAAGTTAGTTGTATTCCCAATGTGTTGTCACTATGCTTTCAACCACGTGAAAGCACAACCAAACTCCAATGGAAAAACAATGTCTGATTCCTGGTAAAGTTGTGATCTAAATGTGTTATCATTGTCCTTTCAATCATTTAAAAAAGCGCAACAAAGTTCAAAATGGGAAAAATCAATGGGAAATATTTTGTATTTATACAACAATAAAAAATGTGCTCTCACCGTGCTTTATCTTATAGCAGAACCAAATGAACTAGATTACAGTTGATTTTACATTAAAAAGTACATGGTGCAAGTGATCAACGCTGTTGGAGATTCTGCACAGATTATTACAGTAAGAGTGAAGATCTCCACAGACCTCCAGCGTTTGCATGTTATCTTGAACATGTACACTTTCTATGATTACATAAGAAGGCGTTTACATAAGAAGGCGTTTTTGATATGCTACAGTAGGTTAACCTCATTGTGGCCATGGACGTTTTTTATTCATTTGACCTTTATTTAACTAGGTAGGTCAGTTAACCCACAGTTAAGAATTTGTTCTTAACTGCCTTGGAACAGTGCGTTAACTGCCTTGTTCAGGGGCAGAATGACAGATTTTTACCTTGTCAGCTCGGGGATTTGATCTATGCAACCTTTCGGTTGCTATTCCAACACTATAACCACTAGGCTACCTGCCGTTTTAAGGTTGTTACCTATTTTAAGGTTGAATAAATACTGTTACATTAGTTAGTAAGATAGTGAATAGCCTAAAGTGAAGGCTATCTTACAAAAGCAATATTACATTTTGTTTGGTTATCAAGACAACCAAATATCAATAATTATTTGATATCTAATGCTTGGATAGTTTCATCTGAGCCACTGGCTTAATCATATTCTTTCACTTTTATTTTTGGTTTAGTTGGAGACTTGAATCCAATATATAATTTGTTAACTGGTCGCCAGGTTAATAGGCTATTTACTGTATTGCAAAAGTGATATTGAGTTGTGTTTGGTTGTCAACGCAACTAAATATCAACATTTGAAGGAGGATGTATCTTTTGTGCCACTGACTTAGTCTGGCTTTAAATTTAATTATGTCTGCAAATGAATAATGTGCTGGATTCACATCTCCTTCTTAAATCAAATACTTTATCTATCTTAAAGTGCATTTAAAGTTTGATTAGATGTAGTCCTATTCTTTAACTTAGATTTTTGGTTGAGACGGACACGTAAATCTAACATATTAATGATTTACTTGTAGATTCCATTAGAAATCAATCAAAGCTTGAACCCCTAGGCTTATATGTATATGTATTGTCTATTTTTAGATGAATCCTGTGCTGAATTGAAACAATAGCTGTTGATGACTTTGCAGATTCTTTATAGTCTTGTTGATGTAAAAGTATGGTTCCATTTGATTTGCTCTGTTAAACCTGCCCTTTGGAATGGCTTCCATGGCAACAGGGGATATGTTTAGTTATTAAAAGAGATCTCTCAATACTCATTCTCACGACAGCACATTGGTAGTAGTCAGGGACAAATATCAAAGCTAAGCTGGGCTTGGTTAAAAACCCTGGATGGAGGACCAAAGGGGTAGCTGTAGATAGATCAACTCTCCAGTAGGAGGTGCTGTAGATAGACCAACTCTCCAGTAGGAGGTGCTGTGGATAGATCAACTCTCCAGTAGGAGGTGCTGTAGATAGACCAACTCTCCAGTAGGAGGTGCTGTAGATAGACCAACTCTCCAGTAGGAGGTGCTGTAGATAGATCAACTCTCCAGTAGGAGGTGCTGTAGATAGATCAACTCTCCAGTAGGAGGTGCTGTAGATAGACCAACTCTCCAGTAGGAGGTGCTGTAGATAGACCAACTCTCCAGTAGGAGGTGCTGTAGATAGACCAACTCTCTAGTAGGAGGTGCTGTAGACAAATCAACTCTCCTGTAGGAGGTGCTGTAATAGATCAACTCTCCAGTAGGAGGTGCTGTAGATAGATCAACTCTCTAGTAGGAGGTGCTGTAATAGACCAACTCTCCAGTAGGAGGTGCTGTAGATAGACCAACTCTCCAGTAGGAGGTGCTGTAATAGATCAACTCTCCAGTAGAAGGTGCTGTAGATAGATCAACTCTCCAGTAGGAGGTGCTGTAGATAGACCAACTCTCTAGTAGGAGGTGCTGTAATAGATCAACTCTCCAGTAGGAGGTGCTGTAGATAGATCAACTCTCCAGTAGGAGGTGCTGTAATAGATCAACTCTCTAGTAGGAGGTGCTGTAGATAGATCAACTCTCCAGTAGGAGGTGCTGTAGATAGATCAACTCTCCTGTAGGAGGTGCTGTAGATAGACCAACTCTCCAGTAGGAGGTGCTGTAGATAGATCAACTCTCCAGTAGGAGGTGCTGTAATATATCAACTCTCCTGTAGGAGGTGCTGTAATAGATCAACTCTCCTCTAGGAGGTGCTGTAGATAGACCAACTCTCCAGTAGGAGGTGCTGTAGATAGATCAACTCTCTAGTAGAAGGAGCTGTAGATAGACCAACTCTCTAGTAGGAGGTGCTGTAATAGACCAACTCTCTAGTAGGAGGTGCTGTAGATAGACCAACTCTCCAGTAGGAGGTGCTGTAGATAGACCAACTCTCCAGTAGGAGGTGCTGTAGATAGACCAACTCTCTAGTAGGAGGTGCTGTAGATAGATCAACTCTCTAGTAGAAGGAGCTGTAGATAGACCAACTCTCTAGTAGGAGGTGCTGTAATAGACCAACTCTCTAGTAGGAGGTGCTGTAGATAGACCAACTCTCCAGTAGGAGGTGCTGTAGATAGACCAACTCTCCAGTAGGAGGAGCTGTAATAGACCAACTCTCTAGTAGGAGGTGCTGTAGATAGATCAACTCTCCTGTAGGAAGTGCTGTAGATAGATCAACTCTCCAGTAGGAGGTGCTGTAGGTACATCAACTCTCCAGTAGGAGGTGCTGTAGATAGACCAACTCTCTAGTAGGAGGTGCTGTAGATTGACCAACTCTCCAGTAGGAGGTGCTGTAGATAGACCAACTCTCTAGTAGGAGGTGCTGTAGATAGACCAACTCTCCAGTAGGAGGTGCTGTAATAGATCAACTCTCCAGTAGGAGGTGCTGTAGATAGATCAACTCTCTAGTAGGAGGTGCTGTAGATTGACCAACTCTCCAGTAGGAGGTGCTGTAGATAGATCAACTCTCTAGTAGGAGGTGCTGTAGATAGATCAACTCTCCAGTAGGAGGTGCTGTAGATAGATCAACTCTCCAGTAGGAGGTGCTGTAGACAGACCAACTCTCTAGTAGGAGGTGCTGTAGACAGATCAACTCTCCAGTAGGAGGTGCTGTAGATAGATCAACTCTCCAGTAGGAGGTGCTGCCCAGCCTATTGTTTTTTTCTGAATGTGGATATAACGTTGAAGAGTCAAAGTTTTTTTCAAAGTTACAAATTCAGCATATATACAAGGTTTGTTTATGTTGAATATGTGTTACAATGATGACATAATCCTGTGGTTGAAATTTCACCCTCAAAACAACAGTTGATTACTTTTTTCAAATCCAATGTATTTTCGACGTAGATTCCACCTCACAATACGTTAACGAATTACGTTGAAACAACTTCGGTCTAACCAGTTTGTGCCCTGTGGGCAGGCTGTCTTTAGCTCCACGCTCTGTAGTGATGTCCCCAAATGACGCACTACTTAACCACAGCCCTATAGGCCCCGATCAAACGTAGAGCACTGTATAGTGAAAAGAGTGCCAATATGGACACAGCCGTGGAGTTTAGCCCAACAGCTGTCCAACGGTTTTATTGACGTTGTGGAACAGCAGCTGAAATGCCGTGAGGGAATCCTACCGAGCCATTTAAACCAGCAGAGCCACTGGATAAACAACAAGCATAATACATCTATAATTAATACAGGGTTGTTGTTGGTCAGTTATGTCATGTGGGGTGAGCAGTGCTTCACACCTCACCACAGTGCTAACCCACTGGGCAAACAACTGGTTTAAATTAACCTTGTTTCCACGGGATTTCAACCCACAGAATCAATGTGACGATCAATGTGACGATCAATGTGACGATCAATGTGATGATCAATGTGATCGATGTGGAAAACTCATTGGATGTGCTAACTGTCATCATCGTAAGGACATGTCCTGTTTTTTTCCCACCCAAATCTGAACCTAAATCCAAAAGACATAGTGAATTTTTTGGGGGGTTGATTTGACATTGTATTCACATTAGTTGGCAACTCAACTAAGTGTAAATCAAAACTAGACGTTGAACTGACGTCTGTGCCCAGTGAGAAAACACTGTGGCATTATGGGATTGATCTGTTAAGCTTCCACAGAACCTGTAACAGCAACAAAACAACACTGAGGTTACACCCTATTCCCTACATACTGCACTACTTCTAACCCTATAGGCCCTGGTCAAACGTAGTACACTATATAGGTAAAAGGGTGCCATTTTGGCAGGAAGCCTGTGATAGCCAACACAACACTGACTCACTCAGACAGAAGATTGCGTTATTATGACTACATAGAGATGTCTGTAATTAACCCCAGTCAGTGTTCAACCTATTGATGGTGTCTGTCCATGTAGCGTCACGTGCCAGACTTCTATAGGTTCCTCTGTATTTCCTATGATATGACCTCTGGCTACGTAAGAGTAGTGATTATAGAAACATGAGGGTATGTAAACATATTTGTGTGTGTTTGTCGGGGTGGGTGGGGTTGTCATCAGTGCCGTGTCTGTTACAGTAATCATCACAACTTTCCTAGCTCTAGCAGGGATGTGTGTGTGTGTCAGTCCTGCCCTCTGTGTCCTAGCAACTTTGGCGCCTCACTTCCTGCTTTGGTTTCCATAAGTATAATTTGATTGGCTCTGTGCCAGAACGGGACGGACACACACACATTCCTATACGAGATAAGGATACCAATCTCATACACAAACACAGTGAGACTTTTCTCTGGCCCTATTTAGTGGGATTTTCCTGTTTCTCATCCACTGCCTCACTTGGCTCGCGACCAGTGATTACCATCAACACATTGTGTTCATAGAGACAGGACATTCAAACCAGGAAAACAAAATGAGATCCCGATGGATTAGACTGTGATGTCATTAAACAAGTAGATCGCAGGGGATGACCAAAAGGAATGGAACTCTTAGTGGGAATGTTAGAACTCTTTTATGACAGAATCAGGGAGCAGAAGGCAGGTTGTCTTTATGTCATTTCCTTTTCTGGATCTGACTGATCCCTAACTCAGTTACAGACAGAAACAGATCACTCAGTTCAGCTGACCACACACACACACACCTGTCTGTCCTGTCTCTGTCTTGGCTGTGTCCTGTCTTGGGCTGTGGCGGTCATGAAATTTAGTCAGCTGGTGATTGTCAAGCAAATAACTGTTGGTCTCACGGTAATTGATCGTTAATTAACAAACACATTTAGCATCTCCTGGCTTCCACACATAGCCTACAATCAATTAATGCAGACCTTTGGAACATCTACATTTTAAAAAGTCTAATAAATCCATGTAATATAGCAGCTATTCTGTGTTGAGCGGGTAACAAAGAAACAGGTAGTTCTATGTTTAATTTAGAGTTATTTATGAAACTTTAGTTGTGATAAACGTTGGGTT
This sequence comes from Salvelinus fontinalis, assembly GCF_029448725.1. NCBI lineage: Eukaryota > Metazoa > Chordata > Actinopteri > Salmoniformes > Salmonidae > Salvelinus > Salvelinus fontinalis. Next base: position 393,534 of record NW_026600282.1, read on the forward strand.
AAATGTTTAGATTTTTAATACATTCTAAGGCTGCGTGATGCGACTAATGATGATTTGGAAAAAGTCGCTTGAAAGGCATGAGCTCTGCTTAGTTTTTTGCGCAGGCTGCAAACACTTCATCAGTCTCTCACTCACAATTTGACAAGCACTTGATAATGCCTTGAATTTCACAGTGGCATCCCCGTTGTGGCCGTAATGCACCCTAAAAAAAAATCCATGCCTATGGCATCACGGAGTGCTGCGGTGTGCCCTTCCCCCGGAGCGCTGCACAACCGAAAGCACCTCTCACTCACATGGTTCTGAATCACGTGATCGGGTCTTTCTCACAGGCTACAAGTGAAGACAGACACATCGGGGACGCAACTGCGTGCGTCCTTATCCAATTCCGAGGTGCATATTGAAGATATTGGAAGAACTGTCCACATTTACTTTTCGTCAGCCAACAAGATGAGTAGGTCTAACAAAACAGCAAAAGCACTAGCTTATGTCAATCTACTATTCCCCCATAGTACAAAATTCAACCTATTCTATTCTGTGCAAGCAATAAATATTCCAAACATAGTCTGGGACAGTTGTGGGGTGCAATAGATGCCAAATTAACACAACTACTAGCATTAAAAAAAAACGTTTTGACTTAATGTGGCTGACGCAACAGATCAGAATGTTTAGCTTAAAATGTTGACTAGCTATTAAGCTATTTCTTCACATTATAAAACACAGCAAAGCACACATGGTAGGAGGCTATAAGCGCAAATGTTCCTTTAGCTGGAAACCACCATTATCAAAAAGTGACAGCAAATGCAATTATGCATGTAATGCTTTTATTATAAAAGGTGCATTTTTATGGTGAAATGATCTTCCCCAAACTTGAAACTCATGCGCTGCTTATGTATGCCAGTTAGGCTCTACACCCCTTGTAAAGCGGATTAATGCCCTTCATTTTAAGAATTTATTTGGCCACTTTAGTTGTGATACAAACCTTATCAAAACATATGTAGCCTAGCACATAGGCCTATGAGGTGTGCGACTATGATTAGAAAAATATGCAAAAAAAGGCAGTTTCTTATGCTGGGAATCATTCACATTTGATAATATATAATTCACAAGTGATAGTCTGATGAGTGACAATATCAGCCTACACTTGATTAAATCTTGTCTTTAAATATACACTACACTATACACTAACTTTGGGGTCACTTAGAAAATTCCTTGTTTTTGAAAGAAGAGCAATTTTTTTATCCATTAAAATAACATCAAATTGATCACAAATACAATGTAGACGTTGTTAATGACTATTGTAGCTGGAAACTGTAGATTTTTTAATGGAATATCTACATAGGCGTACAGAGGCCCATTATCACCGGACGTGCTATCTGTCCCAGATCTGCTGTTTTCAACTCTCTAGAGACAGCAGGATCGATAGACATACTCAATGATCGGCTATGAAAAGCCAACTGACATTTACTCCTGAGGTGCTGACTTGCTGCACCCTCGACAACTACTGTGATTATTATTATTACTTGACCCTGCTGGTCATTTATGAACATTTGAACATCTTGGCCATGTTGTTATAATCTCCACCCGGCACAGCCAGAAGAGGACTGGCCACCCCTCATAGTTCCTCTCTAGGTTTCTTCCTAGGTTCTGGCCTTTCTAGGGAGTTTTTCCTAGCCACCGTGCTTCTACACCTGCATTGCTTGCTGTTTGGGGTTTTAGGCTGGGTTTCTGTACAGCACTTTGATATATCAGCTGATGTAAGAAGGGCTTTATAAATACATTTGATCAGCAACCATCACTCCTGTGTTCCAATGGCACGTTGTGTTAGCTAATCCTTCCTCCCTCCCTTGCTTCCGCCCTCCCTCGCTCCCTCCATCACCTCCCTGCATCCATCACATCACACAGAATATCTGTCAACACTTTAATATTCTCATTTTGATCAATGACAAATGACATGTGAAAACACCAAACAGTGAGGTGACCTGGCTCCTCTAATTCACAACTCTGTACCTGTGCTGTACTAGACTTGGTCTTAGGCCTACTTGACAAACCCATTTGACTCTGTCCTAAATGGCTGTATTCCCTATACAGTGCACTACTTGTTGTCCCTGTGGGATGGGAACCGGTCATACGTAGCGCAGTACATAGGCATTAGGGTCCCATTTTGGACTCAGACATACTTCAGCTGTTCCTTCTCCAGTGTTCCAAAACTTCAGGCAATAAAAACACAATGACAAGATTGCATTTTCCTTTTTCACTTAAAACATTCAGGAATGTGAATCATAACGTTCGTACAATTCATATAAATTAAAATGACATTACTAAATAAAGGAATGAGATGAAGTTTAAAAAAAAACTAAAAATCAGTACCGCCCCAGACGTAGAGCCTCTTAAGTTGAAGAAGGGTTAGTTAGTGTGTCTCCAGATGAAATATGACACACACATTCGCCAACACACTACTACACTGACTCTTTCTGTGGTACTGGGTTATAAAAACACATAACATCCAACAGTTTAGTGATCAATAATAAACATCTGTGTGAGTAGTGTTCATCAGTGATGATTAACTAGTATACTAGTCACAGTAGCTAAACTAACTAGTATACTAGTCACAGTAGCTAAACTAACTAGTATACTAGTCACAGTAGCTAAACTAACTAGTATACTAGTCACAGTAGCTAAGCTAACTAGTATACTAGTCACAGTAGCTAAACTAACTAGTATACTAGTCACAGTAGCTAAACTAACTAGTATACTAGTCACAGTAGCTAAACTAACTAGTATACTAGTCACAGTAGCTAAACTAACTAGTATACTAGTCACAGTAGCTAAACTAACTAGTATACTCGTTACAGTAGCTAAACTAACTAGTATACTATTTACAGTAGCTAAACTAACAAGTATACTAGTCACAGTAGATAAACTAACAAGTATACTCATTACAGTAGCTACACTAACTAACTAGTATACTAGTTACAGTAGCTAAACTAACAAGTATACTCATTACAGTAGCTACACTAACTAACTAGTATACTAGTTACAGTAGCTAAACTAACAAGTATACTTGTTACAGTAGCTAAACTAACAAGTATACTTGTTACAGTAGCTAAACTAACAAGTATACTAGTTACAGTAGCTAAACTAACAAGTATACTAGTCACAGTAGATAAACTAACAAGTATACTCATTACAGTAGCTACACTAACTAACTAGTATACTAGTTACAGTAGCTAAACTAACAAGTATACTTGTCACAGTAGATAAACTAACAAGTATACTTGTCACAGTAGCTAAACTAACAAGTATACTAGTCACAGTAGATAAACTAACAAGTATACTCATTACAGTAGATAAACTAACAAGTATACTAGTCACAGTAGATAAACTAACAAGTATACTCATTACAGTAGCTACACTAACTAACTAGTATACTAGTCACAGTAGCTAAACTAACAAGTATACTTGTTACAGTAGCTACACTAACTAACTAGTATACTAGTTACAGTAGCTAAACTAACAAGTATACTTGTTACAGTAGCTACACTAACTAACTAGTATACTAGTTACAGTAGCTAAACTAACTAGTATACTAGTTACAGTAGCTAAACTAACTAGTATACTAGTTACAGTAGCTAAACTAACTAGTATACTAGTTACAGTAGCTAAACTAACTACACTGAACAAAAATATAAACACAACATGTAAAGTGTTGGTCCCATGTTTCATGAGCTGAAATAAAAAATCCCCCAAATTTTCCATAATCACGAAAAGCTTATTCTCTCTCTTTGTTTCATCCCTGTTAATGAGCATTTCTCCTTTGCCAAGATAATCCATCCACCTGACAGGTGTGGCATATCAAGAAGCTGATTTAAGAGCATGATCATTACACAGGTGCACCTTGTGCTGGGAACAATAAAAGGCCACTCTAAAATGTGCAGTTTTGTAACAACACAATGCCACAGATTTTGAGGGAGCGTGAAATTGGCATGCTTACTGCAGGAATGTCCACCAGAGCTGTTGCTAGATAATTGAATGTTCATTTCTTTACCATAAGCTGCCTCCAACGTAATTTGAGAGATTTTGGCAGTACATCCAAACGGTCTCACAACCGCAGACCACATGTATGGCGTTGTGTGGGTGAGCGGTTTGCTGATGTCAACGATGTGAACAGAGTGACCCATGGTGGCGGTGGGGTTATGGTATGGGCAGGCGTAAGATACGGACAACAAACACAATTGCATTTTATCGATGGCAATTTGAATGCACAGAGTTAAACTACCGTTCAACTGTTTGGGGTCACTTAAATATGTCCTTGTTTTTGAAAGAAAAGCAATTTTTTTGGTCCATTAAAATAAGATCAAATTGATCAGAAATACAGTGTAGACATTGTTAATGTTGTAAATGACTATTGTAGCTGGAAACGGCAGATTTTTTATGGAATATCTACATAGGCGTAAAGAGGCCCATGTGTTCCAATGGCACGTTGTGTTAGTTAATCCACGTTTATCATTTTACGAGTTTCAAAAGAAAGTTATTTGTTTCTGGCCATTTTGAGCCTGTAATCGAACACACAAATGCTGATGCTCCAGATACTCAACTAGTCTAAAGGCCAGTTTTATTGCTTCTTTAATCAGAACAACAGTTTTCAGCTGTGCTAACATAATTGCACAAGGGTTTTCTAATGATCAATTAGCCTTTTAAACTGATAAACTTGGATTCGCTAACACAACGTGCCATTGGAACATAGGAGTGATGGTTGCTGATAATGGGCCTCTTTACACCTATGTAGATATTCCATAAAACATCTGCCGTTTCCAGCTACAATAGTCAATTACAACATTAACAATGTCAACACTGTATTTCTGATCAATTTTATATTATTTTAAATGGACAAATTATTTTGCTTTTCTTTTAAAAACAAGGACATTTCTAAGTGACCCCAAACTTTTGAACGGTAGTGTACATGATGAGATCCTGAGGCTCATTGTTGTGCCATTCATCCACCGCCATCACCTCATGTTTCAGCATGATCTGTATACAATTTCTGGAGGATGAAAATGTCCCAGTTCTTCCGTAGCCTGCATTCTCAGACATCTCACCCATTGAGCATGTTTGGAATGCTCTGGATCGACATGTACGACCGCGTGTTCCAAGTGCAGCTAATATCCAGCGACTTCGCACAGCCATTGAAGAGGAGTGGGACAACATTCAACAGGCCACAACCAACAGCCTGATCAACTCTATGCAAAGGAGATGTGTCGCGCTGCCTGAGGCAAATGGTGGTTATACCAGATACTGACTGGTTCTGATCCACGGCCCTACTTTAAAAAAAAAAAAAGATATGATACCTATCTGTATTCCCAGTCATGTGAAATCCATGTACTAGGGCTTAATGAATTTATTTAAATTGACTGATTTCCTTATATGAACTGTAACTCTGTAAAATCGTAGAAATGGTGGCGTGTTGCGTTTAGATTTTTGTTCAGTGTATTATCTACATTTCCAGACACTGTGATAGCTGGGTGGTCAAACGAACAGCTGAACCATTCAACCCAACCTGTTCAGGTACATTTCATCTCCTGGTGAATGTGTGTGGTAGTTAGTGTCTGTAGGTGTCCATTCAAGTATCAGTCCAAGGTGTCTGCGAAGGGTTTCACAGACTGCATCCAAAATGGCACCCTATTCCCTATATAGTGCCCTACTTTTGACCAGACCCTTAGTGCACTATATAGGGTATAGGGTATCATTTTAGATGCAGTGACAGACTCCATCTCCACAGACACATAGAGGCGTAGTGAGTGGAGGGAGGGATGGACCAACAGATACAGAGGAAGACAAGGAGATGAAGAGCCAAGGAGATGAAGACAAGGGGACGAAGAGAGGAAGCAACTTTAGACTATTGAGATGTACCCTTTAAATCTCAGCCAAACACTCTAGTCCATTCGTCTCCGCTTTACACACTTCAATCCTCTTGGCTCACACTCTTGGCCTCTAGTTCTCCACCAGTCACAACCTCCTCTAGATCCTCTACACTTCACATACATGTCTCTTTCTCCTGGTCTTCTCCCACTCCAATCCCCACGGGTCCTCTCCCACTCTGCTCTTCCACTCCAATCCCACTGGTCCTCTCCCACTCTGCTAATCCACTCCAATCCCACTGGTCCTCTCCCACTCCAATCCCACTGGTCCTCTCCCACTCTGCTAATCCACTCCAATCCCCACTGGTCCTCTCCCACTCTGCTCTTCCACTCCAATCCCACTGGTCCTCTCCCACTCTGCTAATCCACTCCAATCCCACTGGTCCTCTCCCCCTCCAATCCCACTCCAATCCCCACTGGTCCTCTCCCCCTCTGCTCTTACAGTCCTTTCTTCCACTCCTGGTGCTGTGTCCTCTCTCTAGACAGATCCAAACTCGTCCATCCAGGCCTGGTACTTCTCCAAGTCGGCAGCGGAGACAGACTTGGAGATCTTCTTCAAGGTGATTGTGAAGTCGTCCATGGTGACAGGCATCTGAAGCTCTTCTTTAGACAGAGCTCTGATCTCCTCTGGAGAGAGGCCCTGGATACGCCGACGCATAGCCATCATAGATGCATCTCTGTGGGGGCAGACACACATGGCACACTCAGAGACACAGTTTATTTAACGGTAGATGCGTTCTTCATACAGAGCTCTGATCTCAAAACACAAAAAAACATGGATACAGTGCATTTGGAAAGTATTCAGACCCCTTGACTTTTTCCACATTTTATTACGTTACAACCTGATTAAATATTACATCGTTTTTCCCCCTCAATCAATCCAAAATTCCACCTTATACTAAGGAAAAACAGGTTTTTAGAAATGTTTGCACCTCTGGCAGCGATTACAGCCATCTTCATGGGTTTGATGCTACAAGCTTGGCACACCTGTATTTGAGGGGTTTCTCCCATTATTCTCTGCAGATCCTCTCAAGCTCTGTCAGGTTGGATGAAGAGCGTCGCTGCACAGCCATTTTCAGGTCTCTCCAGAGATGTTCTATCGGGTTCAAGTCCGGGCTCTGGCTGGGCCACTCAAGGACATTCAGAGAGTTGTCCCAAAGCCACTCCTGGGTTGTCTAGGCTGTGTGCTTAGAGTCGTTGTCCTGTTGGAAGGTGAACATTTGTCCCAGTCTGAGGTCCTGAGCACTCTGGAGCAGGTTTTCATTAAGGATCTCTGATCATTCCCTCAATCTTGACTAGTCTCTCAGTCCTTGCCGCTGAAAAACACTTCTACAGCATGATGCTGCCACCACCATGCTTCACCGTAAGGGTGGTGCCAGGTTTCCTCCAGACGTGACGCTTGGTATTCAGGTCAAAGAGTTCAATCTTGGTTTCATCAGACCAGAGAATCTTGTTTCTCATGGACAGAGTCCTTTAGGCAAACTCCAAGCCTTTTACTGAGGAGTGGCTTCCGTCTGGCCACTCTACCATAAAGGCCTGATTGGTGGAATGCTGCAGAGAGGGTTGTCCTTCTGGAAGATTCTCCCATCTCCACAGAGGAACTCTGGAGCTCTGTCAGAGTGACCATCGGGTTCTTGGTCACCTCCCTGACCAAGGCCCTTCTTCCCCGATTGCTCATTTTGGCCGGGCGGCCAGATCTAGGAAGAGTCTTGGTGGTTCCAAACTTCTTCCATTTGAGAATGATGGAGGCCACTGAGTTCTTGGGGTCCTTCAATGCTGCAGAAATGTTTTGGTATCCTTCCCCAGATCTGTGCCTCGACACAATCCTGTCGGAGCTCTACGGATAATTCCTTAGACCTCATGGCTTGGTTTTTGCTCTGACATGCACTGCCAACTGTGGGACCTTATATAGACAGGTGTGCCTTTCCAAATATTGTCCATCAATTGAATTTACCACAGGTGGACTCCAATCAAGTTGTAGAAACAGGATGATCAATGGAAACAGGATGCCCCTGAGATCAATTTCAAGTCTCATAGCAAAGGGTCTGAATACTTATGTAAATAAGGTATTTTATTTTTAATCCATGTGTAGAAATGTCTAAAAACCTGTTTTTGCTTTGTCATTATGGGGTTTTGTGTGTAGATTGATGAGTAATTGTTTTTTTAAAAGACATTTTAGAATAAGGCTGTAACGTAACAAAATGTGGATTACATCAAGGGTTCTTAATACTTTCCGAATGTACGCATAACTAAAATGTAATGCACACATCTAATGGATCACATACAGAGGCCTGACCTCCTGAGGACACATTGTTGTCGCTCTCTCTTCCCCCTCTCCTTTCCCCTTCCCTCTCCCTCTGTGGACTCAACTCTCTCTGTTATATAAAGGGTGTGTTCAGGGGATGCCCCTGGCCAAGAGCCATGACTGTGACCTTAGCTCACACACACACACACACACACACACACACACACACACACACACACACACGACTCACACGACTCACACGACTCACACGACTCACACGACTCACACACACACACACACACGACTCACAAGGGTCAGTCATGGGAACAGTCTCACAAGAACACTAAAAATGAATTACCATTCAAAATCCTATTTTCCCTAACCTGTAACCCTAACCCCTAAACCTAAACCTAACCCTTTACGCTAACACTAAACCTAACCCTGAACCTAACCCTACCCACTAACCCCTTATCCTAAACTTAACCCTAACCACTAACCCTGAACCTACCCACTAACCCCTTATCCTAAACTTAGCCCTAACCACTAACCCTTTACCCTGAACCTAACCCTACCCACTAACCCCTTATCCTAAACTTAACCCTAACCACTAACCCTGAACCTAACCACTAAACCCTTATCCTAAACTTAGCCCTAACCACTAACCCCTTACCCTAACCTCTATAGCTTTTGTCCTTATGGGTATATGGGAAATGTCCCCACGAGAGAGAATTGTCCTTGTTTTACTGGCCTAAAGTCCCCAAAATGATAGAATTACCCCCCCCCCCACACACACACACACACACCAACACACACAAAGCTAGACCTGCAGACGTTGGTGATGTCAGCTCCAGAGTATCCGTCTATCTTGTCAGCGATGAGAGCCAGGTCCACATCATCAGCCACATCCACCTCCTTTAGACTGATCCCCAGCAGTTCAGCACGACCCACAGCTACACACACACAGGAATGGGGGTTAACAACACACCCTACAGCTAAAGACATACAGGTATAACTGTACAACAAAGTGAATGTTCTGCACATGAGATACATTTTAAGAATAGGTTAATATGCAAGACATCTGTATGAAACAGGATCTCCGCATCTTCGGTTCAGGGTAAGGGTAGAGGTTAGGGTTGAAAGGTTAAAGGTCACCTGTAGGCAGAGGGATATAGATCAGAGGTTAGGTTTAAAAGGTGAGGGGTCAGAGGTCACCTGTAGGCAGCGGGATGTAGATTCTCTTCTCCAGTCGTCTCCGTAGTGCCTCGTCGATGTCCCAGGGGAAGTTAGTAGCAGCCAGAACCATCACCATCTTAGAGGGATCGTCATTCTCTGAAGCTCCCCCCACACCTGGGTAACAATGGTACAGTCAGATAGCTCCCCCCACACCTGGACAACAATGGTACAGTCAGATAGCTCTCTCTACATCTGGACAACAATGGTACAGTCAGATAGCTCTCCCTACATCTAGACAACAATGGTACAGTCAGATAGCTCCCCCTACATCTGGACAACAATGGTACAGTCAGATAGCTCCCCCTACATCTGGACAACAATGGTACAGTCAGATACTTTTCCCCAAAAACACACCTCAGCAGCCGAGCTAGAAACAACATATTCAGAAATCAGTGAACTCTCTCGCTTTCTCCCTCTGCCCCACTATCTTCCTTTCCCTCTCTCCTCCTTCCCTCCAACTCCTCTCACCGTCCATCTGTACCAGTATTTCTGACTTGACTCTGCGGCTGGCTTCGTGTTCGTCCGACTTCCCTCGACTCCCACAAATGGAGTCTATCTCATCTATGAAGATGGTGGTCGGGGCATAGAACCTCGCCTGGACACAAATGGAGAGAAAAGGTTAATTAAAAAAAAAAAAAGGTTAATTGAGTATTCCCCAGCAGCCAAAGACATATTTTCAACCAAACAGACGTCTTTTCAACAACAAAAAAACATTCTCATAATGGTCTCTTCTATTAAAACATACCTTTCTATCTTTTACATCTCTATGTCAACATCTTGTAGAACATGGTTCTGAAGAATGTTATTTAAAAAAGCACAAAAACACACCCAGACCCACCTCTTCCTATAAGCAGACTTGTAGGGCCCCGTGTATTCTAGGGCACCCCCCCCCCCCCCCCCCCAAAAAAAAATACAATTTACTGTTGAGAGTTAGAATACATAAGGTGTCATTTCAAATGTGGTAGAGCATCATCAGTTTTCCACTTGTTCTGTCAGTTACTCAATTATCCCACGTCAGCAAAAAATAAAAAAAATATGGATTGCTAGGTAAGGTAGTCTAGTCAGCTATATAAACCTTGTAGTAGGCCTAATCATCACCATATTACTGACCAGGCACGCAGGAGCATGTGCTCAGGGGCCCTGACCCCCCCACCCATTGACTTTGTTAGTCAAAATCATTCAGATGTCATATGAACATGGGAAAATGTGGGGTGGGGGGGGGGGGGGGGGGGCTATTCTCACTTAGGTCCTCCGAAGGTCTAGAGGCGGCACTGTCCACATCATACACTCTCCAACCCAGAACCAAATGAAAATGTGAGAGCTGGCCTCAGAGAGTTCTACGTTTGGTTTTTCCGTCCGTCACAAGAGACCACACACACACACACACAAAGACTCACCATCTCAAAGAGCAGGCGAACCAGTTTCTCAGACTCTCCTCTGTATTTGGAGGTGAGTGTGGAGGAGGACACGTTGAAGAAGGTGGTGCCACACTCTGTAGCCACGGCTTTAGCCAGCATGGTCTTCCCTGTCCCTGGTGGGCCCACCATCAACACACCCTGGTAGAGAGAGAGAGAGAGAGAGAGAGAGAGAGAGAGAGAGAGAGTGAGTGAGAGGAGACACACGCCATATATTGTAGGCCAATCTTTTCCAAACTTCATGAATTTCTACTGTACAACATCACCACTTACAGGCCTGAGTGGTGTATGACAGAGCAACCTCTGAATATCCATCCATACATGTCATCATTCAAAAATGTTCACTGTATTCATTCATTCACTCCCATGTAAGAAACCACGCATTCCTACACTACATGGTCTTCGTGTGACGTATGTGTTTGGTTGTGACACTGAGAGACCAATGAAATATTGACCCCCTTTAAATCACGTGATTGGGCCTGAGGGCAAGGGCTCTAAATGAATGTTTTTCCATTGGTAGCACAGGTGCTCCTAACTTTAAAAAGTTAGGAGCACCACATAAAATGTACCAAAGTGTTGGTCAGTGTTTCCCAAGGGACCACTTGAATAGATGTTACATTTAGACTAAATGTTTTGAATAGGTTGATTCAGAACATGCCATTGTACAAATAACATGCTGATCTACACCATACACTACCAGTGGTAGCAACCTGTATTCCAGCTAACATTTGTTTTGACCTAGCTAGTGCATTTAGCTAAATGGCATTTAGCTAACAAGCTAGCTAGTTAGCGATTAGCATTAGCAATATGCATTATGTTAGGCACATGCCAGGTTCCTTATATTTGTATGTATTATGGATCCCCATTAGGCGTTGCCAAGGAAGCAGCTACTCTTCCTGGGGTCCAGCAACATTAAGGCAGTTATATACAATTTTAAAATATTACATGACATTTCATTACACTTTTCACAACACATTAAGTGTGTTCCCTCAAGCAACTACTCTACTACCACATTTCATCAATAAAAAATCCATGTGTACATGTGTGTAGAGTATGTGTCTTATCATGTTTGTGTGTCTCTTCACATTCCCCGCTACTCCATAAGGCGTATTTTTATTAGTTATTTAAAATCTGATTCTACTGCTTGCATCAGTTACCTGATACCTGTTACCCAAACAAGGGCACTGCGTTCATCCATCTCTGGCCTGCTCGCCTATCTACCACTGAGGAAGTACAGTTCCCACTCAGCCCAGTCAAAACTGTTCGCTGCTCTGGCACCCCAATGGTGGAACAAACTCCCTCACGACGCCAGGTCAGCGGAGTCAATCACCACCTTCCGGAGACACCTGAAACCCCACCTCTTTAAAGAATACCTAGAATAGGATAAAGCAATCCTTCTGACCCCCCTTAAAAGATTTAGATCCACTATTGTAAAGTGGCTGTTCCACTGGATGTCATAAGGTGAATGCACCAATTTGTAAGTCGCTCTGGATAAGAGCGTCTGCTAAATGACTTAAATGTAAATGTTACCTGATGTGGAATAGAGTTCCATGTAACACTGTGCGCCTCCCATAGTCTGTTCTGGACTTGGTGACTGTGAAAAGACCTTTGGTGGCATGTCTTGTGGGGTATGCATGGGTGTCTGAGCTGTGTGCTAGTATTTTAAACAGACAGCTCGGTACATGCAGCTTGTCAACACCTCTTACAAAAACAAGTAGTGATGAAGTCAATCTCTCATCCACTTTGAGCCATGAGAGACTTACAGTGGCAAGAAAAAGTATGTGAACACTTTGGAAATACCTGGATTTCTGCATAAATTGGTCATAAAATTTGATCTTCATCTAGGCCACAACAATAAAATAAAATCAAATTGGTCACATACACATGGTTAGCAGATGTGATTGCGAGTGTAGCAAAAAACTTATCAGTGCAGCAGTATCTAACAGGTAATATCTAACAAATTCCACAACAAAACCTAATACACACAATCTAGTAAAGGAATGGGATAAGAATATATACATATAAAATATATGGATGAGCAGTGACAGAGTGGTTAAGACGCAATAGATAGTGAAGGAAACAGTATTTACATATGAGATGAGTATTGCGAGACATGTAAACATTCTTAAAAGTGGCAGAATTAAAGTGACTAGTGTTCCATTTATTAAAGTGGCCAATGATATCAAGTCTGTAGGTAGGCAGCCGCCTCTCTGTGCTAGTGGTGACTGATTAACAATCTGATGGCCTTGAGATTGAAAAACAGCTTCTATCTCTCTGTCCCAGCTTTGATGCACCTGTACTGATCTCGCCTTCTGGATGGAAGCAGGGTGAACAGGTAGTGGCTCGGGTGGTTGTTGTCCTTGATGATCTTTTTTGCCTTCCTGTGACATCGGGTGTTGTAGGTGTCCTGGAAGGCAGGTAGTTTGCCCCCGGTGATGCGTTGTGCAGACCGCACCACCCTCTGGAGAGCCCTGTGGTTGTGGGCGGTGCAGTTGCCGTACCAGGCGGTGATACAGCCCAACAGGATGCTCTCAATTGTGCACCTGTAAAAATTAGTGAGGGTTTTCGGTGACAAGACAATTTTTTTTTCAGCCTCCTGAGGTTGAAGAGGCGCTGTTGCACCTTCTTCACCACACTGTCTGAGTGGGTGGACCATTTTAGTTTGTCTATGATATGTACACATAGGAACTTAAACTTTCCTTCTTCTCCACTGCTGTCCTGTCGATGTGGATAGGAGGGTGCTAACTTTGCTGTTTTCTGAAGTCCATGACAAATAGACAAACAGTCTGCTTAAACTAATAACACAAACAATGATATGTTTTCATGTCTTTATTGAACACACCGTGTAAACATTCACAGTGCAGGGTGGGGAAAGTATGTGAACCCTTGGATTTAATAACTGGCTGACCCTCCTTTGGCAGCAATAACCTCAACCAAACGTTTTCTGTAGATGTGGATCAGACCTGCACAACGGTCAGGTTGAATTTTGTATTATTCCTCATTTCAAAACTGTTTCAGTTCAGCAATATTCTTGGGATGTCTGGTGTGAACAGCTCTCGAGGTCATGCCACAGCATTTCAATCGGGTTGAGGTCAGGACTCTGACTGGGCCACTCCAGAAGGCGTATTTTCTTCTGTTGAAGCCATTCTGTTGTTTATTTACTTCTGTGTTTTGGGTCGTTGTCCTATTGCGTCACCCAACTTCTGTTGAGCTTCAATTGGAGGACAGATAGCCTAACATTCTCCTGCAAAATGTCTTGATAAACTTGGGAATTCATTTTTCCGTCGATGATAGCAAGCTGTCCAGGCCCTGAGGCAGCACTTTTGTAACCCTTTCCAGCTTCATGCAAGTCAACAATTCTTCATCTTAGGTCTTCTGAGATCTCTTTTTTTCTAGGGAGGGTTCACATCAGGCAATGCTTCTTGTGAATAGCGTTTTTTAAAGGGCAGGGCAGCTCTCACCGACATCTCTAATCTTGTCTCATCGATTGGACTCCAGGTTAGTTGACTCCTGACTCCAATTAGCTTTTGGAGAAGTCATTAGCCTAGGGGTTCCAACCTACACTGTGAATGTTTAAATTATGTATTTTTCTTGGCTATATTGAATACAATACTTTGTGTGTTATTAGTTTAAGCACACTATGTTTGTCTATTGTTGTGACTTAGATGAAGACCAGATCAAATTTAATGTCAAATTTATGCAGAAATCCAGGTAATTCCAGAGGGTTCACACTTTTTCCTTGCCACTGTACATGCATATTAGACTAGCTAACTCGTGTTTTGAAGAGAACAAAATACAAAAAAAACGAATTGTATAACAGAGAGGGAAAGTTGTAAAGAAGCTATGTTCTTATATTGGAAGATTCTGTGTTGAGTGCATGAATTGACAGCATGCTGAGAGAATAAACAGTGTGCTGCCTGCTTGAGTGACAAGGGGTGGGGCATGGTGTACATAGCCTGGGAACCGGAAGCAAACAGCCGTTGGAGGGAGAAAGAGGACTCGATGACTATGGCACGCAAAGCCTAAATCAATTATTATCTGGGTGATTCTTTATTTCTAGTCACACTGGGTGTTCCCAAATTAAAACTGCAGGTTGCACAGCTAAATATTTTGGAAGCATGTAGGTATTACAGACTGGGGTCAGGGAGAGGTTGAAAATGTCAGTGAAGACACTTGCCAACTGGTCAGCGCAAGCTCCGAGTACACGTCCTGATAATCCGTCTGGCCCTGCGGCCTTGTGAATGTTGACCTGTTTAAAAAGGTCTTACTCACGTCGGCTACAGAGAGGGCAATCACACAGTCGTCCGGAACAGCAGGTGCTTTCATGCATGGTTTAGTTTTCCTAACCTTGAAGCGAGCATAGAAGGCATTTAGATCGTCTGATAGGCTTGTGTCACTGGGCAGCTCACGGCTGGGTTTCCCTTTGTAATCGGTGATAGTTTGCAAGCCTTGCCACATCCGACGAGTGTCAGAGCAGGTGTAGTAGGATTAGATCATAGTCCTGTATTGACGCATTGCCTGTTTGGTGGTTCGTCGCAGGGCATAGCGGGATTTCTTATAAGCGTTCGGATTAGTGTTCTGCTCTTTGATAGCGGCAGTTCTAGCCTTTAGCTCAGTGCAGATGTTGCATGTAATCTGGTTGGGATATGTACGTACAGTCTGTGGGGACAACGTCGTCGATGCACTTATTAATAAAGCCGGTGACTGATGTGGTAAACTCCTCAATACCATCGAATGAATACCGGAACATATTCCAGTCTGTGCTAGGGAAACAGTCCTGTAGCGTAGCATCCGCTTCATCAGACCACTTCTGTATTGAGCGCATCACTGGTACTTCCTGTTTGAGTTTTTGTTTGTAAGCAGGAATCTAAAGGATAGAGTTATGGTCATATTTACCAAATGGAGGGCGAGCTTTGTACGTGTCCCTCTATGTGGAGTAAAGGTGACCTAGAGCTTTGTACGTGTCTCTGTGTGTGGAGTAAAGGTGACCTAGAGCTTTGTACGTGTCTCTGTGTGTGGAGTAAAGGTGTTCTAGAGTTTTGTATATGTCTCTGTGTGTGGAGTAAAGGTGTTCTAGAGTTTTGTATATGTCTCTGTGTGTGGAGTAAAGGTGTTCTAGAGTTTTGTATGTGTCTCTGTGTGTGGAGTAAAGGTGTTCTAGAGTTTTGTATATGTCTCTGTGTGTGGAGTAAAGGTGTTCTAGAGGTTTTTTGCATCTTGTTGCACAGGTGACAATCTGGTAGAAATGAGGTAAGACGGATTTCAGTTTTCCTGCCTCTGGAAGCAACGTCAGCACAAGAACTGTTCGTCAGGAGCTTCGCGTAATGGGTTTCCATGGCCGAGCAGCAGCACGCAAGTCTAAGATCACCATGCGCAATGCCACGCATCGGCTGGAGTATTGTAAAGTTCGCCGCCATTGGACTCTGGAGCAGTGGAAACGTGTTCTCTGGAGTGTTTAATCACTCTTCAACCATCTGGCAGTCCAACAGACGAATCTGGGTTTGGCACATGCCAGGAGAACGCTACCTGCCCCAATGCATAGTGCCAACTGTAAAGTTTGGTGGAGGAGGACTAATGGTCTGGGGCTGTTTTTCATGGTTTAGGCCCCTTAGTTCCAGTGAAGGGAAATAGTAATGCTACAGCATACAATGACACGTTACTGCGGTAAGGGCTTCCTCCATTCTAGACGATGCTATGCTATCCAACTTTGTGGCAACAGTTTGGACAAGGCCCTTTCCAGTTTCCGCATGACAACGCACCCATGGACAAAGTGAGGTCCACAAAGAAATGGTTTGTTGAGATCGATGTGGAAGAACCTGACTGGCCTGCACAGAGCCCTGACCTCAGTAGTACGCAGCATCAAAAGTTCAACATTCACCTTCTGCTACCATTTCTGTCAAGCCGTCTACACATACAGTTTGACACATACGTTCAATAAACCCAACGTATGGCACCACACAGAACGCACTTCAACTGCCTCTACAACGCTTTGCTGCAAGAACAAACACAGCGTTTTAATTGGAAATTAATGTAATTGTGGTGTATCAAAATGCAATGACGCTGTCAGGGTGTGTTGGAAGCGTTAGACTGGCACACCCTGGGCATCACTCACAAGTTACAATATTCTCACCCGTCAGACTATTCTCAATTGAATCTTGTCTTTTCGTATACTAATATAATAGATCTCTGAAATGAGTTTTGATTTAGACTGGACCATTATCATGCACCGGTCAGAACAGGGGGAAATGCATGTCATCCGTTTGCACTTAAATAGCGAATGGATGACGCTTTTCCCACAGTTCATATTCACGCCAGCCAGGTAGGCTACTTCGGTTGTTAAGAGAAGCAACGGGATTAATATTATGAGAAATAAATATAGTAGGCCAAGCCTATAGAAAGATGATGGGATCCTCCTCTTTGTAATAGAAACTCTTGTTTTCTCACGCAACTGCATAGCCTATAGAAATGTACCACAATATGGGTTTATAGAAACAGTTATTTCATTCCATGCATCAACCAGCTACGATGATCTGACTCTGGCTAGGCAACAGGTGATCCTATTCCACTCAAACTCTGAATGCCAGGGCTCTCCTGAAGTGTTCATTTATTTAACTTTCATTTGCATTGGCAGAGTGATTAGAGGGACAATAGAGCGCTGAGTACCAGGCTATTAGCGACTGGCCGTTAACAAGTTTGGTAGACTACTAATGACCATCAGCGGCATCAGACCGCAGTTTTGGAGAAGTCTAGTTACCGTGACTCAGCGGTCACGTGGAATTTCCCTGCGGTCATGACTCCTGACTGCCGGTGTGGCGGTAATACGGTCAAGTTACAGCCCTTACTGACGACGTCACACACTACTCCTCAAGGTACTCTTCTCTCATTGCCTTTTAAGTGTGTGTGTTACCTTCCAGGGTCGGCGTATACCCTTGAAGAAGTCTGGCATCCACATGGGCAGAACCACCGCTTCTCTCAACAGCTTCTTAGCATCCTCCAGGTCAGCAATGTCCCCCCTGGAACACACACACACACACACACACACACACACACACACACACACACACACACACACACACACACACATCAGCAATGTGTCAGACCTACAGTGATACAAAGTGAGTGAGTCAGAGTGACACACACACACCACACACACAGGTCAGCAAGGTGATGTGTTTGATGTACCAGTGTATGTTGGGGTTGCGGGAGACGATGTCTCTCTCCAGTGCCTCCACTAAGTCACTGTCGTACCCCGAACCATCAAACTTCTTCAGCTCTCCATCCCCTGCTCCCTCTGCTACAGCCTTTTTACCCTGCAGGACACACACACGTTTAACACAAGTTTAACTTCCCCGCCTTATATACTCTTCTTACCCTGGGCAACAGACATGCGAGTTTAAGGGCCAGTTTCCCAGACACAGATCAAGTCTAGTCCTAGACTCAAAAAGTTATTTAGATAGAGATCGAGCATGATTTTCAGTCCAGGACTTCATGTGTCCAGGAAACCAGCCCTAACAGTATAAGTGTAGTATCTCCAGCTGTACACGGACCTTGTCGTCTCTGACCTTGGTGCCTCGGGGGGCGTCCCTGGGGGCGGGGCGGTCTGTTTTAGGGTTGGTCTGGCCCCTCCCTCCCGGAGCCCCTCTGGGCTGCATACCTGGAGAGTCCTTCCTCTGCTGGGGTTTCACCCCACTGTTAGGACGCTTCACTGCAGTAGGGGCCCTAACACACACATGCATAGGGACACACACAAACACACAGAGACAGGCACACACACGTAGGGACACACACAAACAGAGACAGGCAGACACACACAGACAGAGACAGGCAGACACACACAGACATAGACAGGCAGACATAGACAGGCAGACATAGACAGGCAGACATAGACAGGCAGACAGACACACATTTTCCATTAAGCAATCAAAGTCCAAGCAGTGTAGCGAAACAGAACGTCAGTTTGAGGGATCATGGTGGCTGTACGATGCTACAGGGCCTATAGGCTATTTTAGAAAGTCATAAGATATACAGCTAGTGAATGAAACTATGCAGCATGTAACCTTTTTATGATGGTCCTGTCACTGTAATCGCCATGCTATTCAGAAGATGTGTAGCCTACTCTCTGCCATGTGCTGCTGCAGCTGAACATCCAATAGGAAGCAGCAGCTTGTCAACTTCAAGAGGGGATCATTTGGTTAAGTGGCATTTCCTCCTCTCATATCAGTGGATAACAACACACTGATATGTCCAGTTCAATGCACACCACACACACAGAGTTATTGGAGCTATAACGTTACGGTGTTAACGCTACAATGCTCCACATGATGTTGCCTTAAGATATTAACTTAAAGCTCTGTACTTGTTCTTCGTTAAAAATGAGACCTTACACAGCCAGGTGCTGTTTACTCCGTCAGGTTTCCTCCACTCCACTCAGTAATGAAGCTGGTTTGGGGGAACCAGGCTCAAGTGATGATTAAGATTACCTGAGACCTGAAGAATTGTGTTAGGTCTCAGGCACTCCATGTACCTGTGCTCTGCAGGGGTGGGTGGGGGCCACACTGCAGGGTCTCTGGGCCCCTCCTCAGACTGAGGGACGGGGAAGTCAGCTGGCTTGTCCACCTTAAAACTCTCCAGAGTACCCACAATGCCTTTCACCTGCTCATACTCCTCCAACAACTCCTGTCTCACCTAGAGAGAGAGAAAGAGAGAGAGAGAAAGAGAGAGAGAAAGAGAGAGAAAGAGAGAGAGAGAGAGAGAACATTTCGGTAACACTTTTAGCCAACCGGTACATCACATTATTACTTGTTGAGCGTTCATAATGTCTTATTACCAATGCTTCTATGCTGCAACATGCATGTGTAATGTATGCGTTTGGGAGAGTCTCACCTGTTGCCACTTGACTTTGAGTGCAGGGTCTCTGAGGGCTTGGCCGTGTTTATGTATCTGCTGGATCACTCCCTGGTAGTAGACCATAGAGGAGTCATAGTTTCCCAGCAGAGCATACTCTCTGCCCTTCTTAGCGTTGTCACAGATCTCTGCCAGGTTCATCGTAAATGGAGGACAATGTCTCTGTGCTGGAACCGTCTGGCAGGGAAACAAAAGAAGGCAACATTAGGATGAAAGTTCTCCTTCGATCTTCGGGTCGAAACGTTGCACAATAAAACGGAGGCAATCAGCATCAGTGTGCGGGTATCTCTCTCTGTAGTTGACTTGTTGTACCCTGCACCTACAAGTCACTACTCTGAAACTAAGCTATATTAGTATGACATGATCTCAGCCCTGAGAATGTAAAAGTGACGCAAGTAAACCAAGATCACGGCATGGCTCACAGGCTTTATTAACAATGGGTACTGTTGTCAAACAGTAGTGAGAGCTCTGGGTTCCTTTTACTTTGCTCTACTGCTGGCTGTGTCATATGATCCCTTTCTTCAGTGTGTAGAGTTGGCTTGTCAGACTTACTATGTTCGGATTAGCTAGCTGACCAGCTAGCTACATACTATCTGAAATCAATTGACTGTTTGGACAGCCAGGGTTTGCAGATACTAGTTTAAATTGGAGTAAGAGCAAACGCTCTCTCAAAACAAGAGTTAGATATAATAAACTGTATAAACTGGAGGACTATGAGGTTATCACACCGTGTGGGCTAGGAGGTTCTCACACCGTGGGGGCTAAGAGATAATCAAACCGTGGGGGCTAAGAGATAATCAAACCGTGGGGGCTAAGAGATAATCAAACCGTGGGGGCTAAGAGATAATCAAACCGTGGGGGCTAAGAGATAATCAAACCGTGGGGGCTAAGAGGTTATCAGGACCTAGTTTGGGAAACCTTGTGCTAGACAAGCAGTAGGATCCCGGGTAGCAGCGGTCTAAGGCACTGCATCTCAGTTATTGAGGTGTCACTACAGACACCCTGGTTCGAATACAGGCTGTATCACAACCCGGCCGTGATTGGGAGTCCCATAGGGCAGCGTCGTCCGGGTTTGGCCGGTGTAGGCCGTCATTGTAAATAAGAATTTGTTCTTAATTAACTGACCTGCCTAGATAAATAAAATCTTATCCCGTGGTAAGCAGGATGTCCTATAGTTGATAGCAGTGTCCCTTCATTCCGGTTACACCTACATACCTTTCATTAACCATATGTTCATATTAGCTAAACTAACTACATTAACTTCAAAGCCTATTTAATGTAGCCCTACTTAATCCAGATGGGTTTCATAGTTAGCTAAAATAGCTAGCAAACATGATCTTCACAATGTAGCTAGCTAGCTATGGTAAATATGTTAACCATTATCATTAGCATTACTAATGGGCTAGTATGTGAATCAACAATAATAACATCAGAAGGAACCATTTTCAAAGAATGCACATTAACCATAAAATCTATCTCCCCGCATATCAGGACCCTGGTCTTGTAGTTCAAACACAGACATCTATCCATCTATTTTAATCAGCAGTATGTGTAAATGAAACAACATTTCCCATAAACCTCCAGTCAGTTACACCCCAAGCTTAGGCCAGATAACAAAACGAATCGCATGGCAAGAAAATACCCTCTCATTTAGAATAAATTACGTCCGCGCAAGTATGCCACAAAAACCCAAAGACAAACAAATAGCTAGTATTTACAACTATGTGCAGGAAGAGAATATGATTGTACCTCAAAGAGAAGCACTTGTTTCTGTTGTTGTCTGCAGTAGTCCGTTAGACGGTGCTGTTACCATGGCCGCGGAGAGACGCCGTGTGGAGAATGACGATCATATGGGGGAAGAGGAGGAAGAGGCGGGGCCGCTGGAGTTCGTGGATGACATCAGTCAACATCAAGAACGGAACAGACTGTCAAAATATAATGACATGGGTATGCTTACAGAATTTTCACTAAATTGTCTGGATTAAATGGTTTAATCGAAGCTGGAGGGTAAACAATGCATTCTTTATACATCTTTGTTCTAGACTAGAGAGAGAGCAAGACAAAAATAATGGTGTTCCAAAAAAGGTCCAGTTGCCAGAACCACAAATACAAAATTCCATCTAGACACGTTTCCCTAGAGCTTGGTGAGGTCTGGGTTCCACTCACCAACCAATAATTCACAAAATGGGACAAACACCAGAAATCTGCAAAAATATCCCCTGTGTACAGTGTTAAACACCAAATAATGAATGCAGAGCAGAATTAGGCCGATACCCGCTAATGATCAAAATCCAGAAAAGAGCCATTAAATTCTACAACCACATAAATAGAAGTGATTCCCAAACCTTCCATAACAAAGCCATCACCTACATAGAGATGAACCTGGAGAAGAGTCCCCTAAGCAAGCTGGTCCTGGGGCTCTGTTCACAAACACAAACAGACCCCACAGAGCCCCAGGACAGCAACACAATTAGACACAACCAAATCATGAGAAAAGATAATTACTTGACACATTGGAAAGAATTAACAAAAAAACAGAGCAAACTAGAATGTTATTTGGCCCTGAACAGAGAGTACACAGTGGCAGAATACCTGACCACTGTGACTGACCCAAACTTAAGGAAAGCTTTGACTATGTACAGACTCAGTGAGCATAGCCTTGCTATAGAGAAAGGCCGCCATAGGCAGACCTGGCTCTCAAGAGAAGACTGGCAATATGCACACTGCCCACAAAATGAAGTGGAAACTGAGCTGCACTTCCTAACCTCCTGCCAAATGTATGACCATTTTAGAGACACATATTTCTCTCAGATTACAGACCCACAAGGAATTCGAAAAACAAATCCTATTTTGATAAACTCCCATATCTACTGGGTGAAATTCCACAGTGTGCCATCACAGCAGCAAGATATGTGACCTGTTGCCACAAGAAAAGGTCAACCAGTGAAGAGCAAACACCAGTGTAAATACAACCCATATTTATGTTTATTTATTTTCCCTTTTTTAAACTTTAACTATTTGCACATCGTTACAACACTGTATATATGTCACGCCCTTAGTTCCTTTTTTATGTCTCTATTTTGGTTTGGTCAGGGCGTGAGTTGGGGTGGGCATTCTATGTTTGTGTTCTATTTCTGTGTGTTTGGCCGGGTGTGGTTCTCAATCAGAGGCAGCTGTCTATCGTTGTCTCTGATTGAGAACCATACTTAGGTATCCTTTTCTCACCTGTGTTTTGTGGGTAGTTATTTTCTGTCTTTGTGTCTGTACCAGACAGGACTGTTTCGTTTCATTCTTGTTATTTTTTTGTTTAGTGTTCTGTTTTTTAATAAATTAACATGAACACTTACCACGCTGCGCTTTGGTCCGGTGACTACTCTTCACCTGACGACAAAAATTGTGACAATATAGACATAATATGACTTTTGGAACTTTTGTGAGTGTAATGTTTACTGTAAATCTTTTATCGTTTATTTCACTTGCTTAGGCCATGTAAACATGTTTCCCATGCCAATAAATCCCCTTAAATTGAATTTATATGTTGTTCTCTGTGGTTTGACCCTTGGACAGTCACGCAGTGGCCTTATCTAGTTGCTTGAATGTTGATAGTGGATTAGGGTTACCTGCATGTCCTTGAAGGAAAGAAAAAAAGATGTGAAAGAAGTTATGATTTTATTCACATAAAATAAATGTTACCATTTGTCAGAATAATTTCCTCACCTCTTTGTCCAACTGATCAGAGAAAAAAAAATGTATGGCCTGATTAGAAGTGATGTGTTCAATCAGTTTATTGTTGTAATCATTTCACTACGACATTGCTGTGAACACTGACATGGGTTATAATTACAATTGGCATAATCTAAAACACATTAGGAACACGTTGATGTCAGGCCCTTGTCCATTTCAACACTGGAAAGCTGTACAGTAGCCCTCCGCAGTGCTGTGGAGGTAGTTAGTTAGGCGCAAAGAAAACATTATTCTGAATCTGAAATCAAAAACACATTTGGAAATGGTGTAGATACGGTGTGACACCATGTGTTTTTGCAGCTGGCTATATAAGTCTGCTTTTGTGTGTGTCAAGACTCCATGGCTACTTCCCAAATGGCACCCTATTCCCTATATAGTGCCCTACTTTTGTCCAGATCCCTATGGGCCCTGGTCAAAAGTAGTGTACTTTAGGGAATAGGGTACCATTTGGGAAGTGCACCATCCGTGGTGCCAGCACCAACCGCAGGAGGAAAAAACCACGCCTGGCCAAACCACACCACGCCTGGCCAAATCACACCTGGCCAAACCACACCTGGCCATTCTAAGAAAAGACTTAAAATAGAAAGTTAAATGCTATCAGAGCCAATACAATAACTGCTCATATAACTAGTGTTATATTAACTTTTATTATTCCCACATATTTTATCATCAATACCACAGAGAAAAATCTTTATAATATCTTTGTCAATACTTCTGCAGTTCCACTAAATATCCACTAGAAGTCAATCCAGGCCCATGCATTATGTGCAGTGTGAGTGAACAGCAGGAGGCTGGATTAATGAGGCTTTGAAGCCCGCTGTCTTGTCTGTTCTGTGGCACTGTGTGCTGCCTGCCTGTCTGTTATGTGGCGCTGTGTGCTGCCTACCTGTCTGTATGTGACTGTGGACTGCTGCTTTCAGACCTAGTCTGTCTACTCTGCTCTGCGCTAGCAGGATGATAGTCTCACAGAACAACTGAAAGGGAGCAGACCATTAGTAGGCCACTACACAGAACCAGCAACACACACACTCACACCGCCCTATCCTCTACCACCATTACTATCACTATGAATCCCAATGTATGCCTATTGTACTAGTGGTACCAGGAAATGACAGCAGTGGATGTAAACATTGTAAACACACAGCCATACTTCATTGTTGTTGTTCCATTGTTAATCTCTTCATGGACTGGGAGTGAACTCACTCTCAGCTGCCCGTCTACTGCTGCTGTTGTTAACCCTCTAACACGCAGAACTCGTGGTAGAACAGGGACGGGCAACTTGCGTCCCGGTGGGCCACTCCCCTTTTGAAGGCCCTTGGATCAATCCCCCCCCTCCCCCCAAAAAAAACATATGGTTTACAGATAGGTACAAAATGGTGTCCTTTTTCAAATCCACAGTCTATCATGAGTCATGATGATATTGATGACGACTCTATGACAACAGTTGGCATTGGCATTCCCATTGTAAATAATCACAGATTGTAAAATAACTCTGAATGGGGAAATCCCAATTTGTTTTCATATAGGATCACATGGTATCGCTGTTCTACTTAACTAATTTCTATCTAAACGTTCCGTTCAGTAGCATTGCCTCCTCTTGAATAAACCCCGTCTCTATCCTGTGTGTGTGTGTGTGTGTGATTGGTGAGTAACACCGTACATTAAATTAAATGAGGCAGTTCTCTTGTTTCACTGTGTTTGTCAAAGCACATAATCCTTCTTATATAAACCACTGCTGTTTTTCCCCATCCTGGATGGAAGTCAATGAGAGAGAGAAAGAGAGAGAGAAAGAGACAGACAGACAGAAAGAGAGATAGAGGAAAAGGCAGAGAGAAACAGAGAGGGAAGGAGAGAGAAAGAGAGAAAGACATTGAGAGTGAGAGATAGAGAAAGGCAGAGAGAGAAACAGAGAGGGAAACAGAGAGGGAAAGAAAGAGAGATAGACCTGGAGAGTGAGAGATAGAAAGGCAGAGAGAAACAGAGAGGGAAAGAGAGATAGACATTGAGAGTGAGAGATAGAGAGAAGGGCAGAGAGAGAAACAGAGAGGGAAGGAGAGAGAAAGACATTGAGAGTGAGAGATAGAGAAAGGCAGAGAGAGAAACAGAGAGGGAAACAGAGAGGGAAAGAAAGAGAGATAGACATTGAGAGTGAGAGATAGAAAGGCAGAGAGAAACAGAGAGGGAAAGAGAGATAGACATTGAGAGTGAGAGATAGAGAAAGGCAGAGAGAGAAACAGAGAGGGAAAGAGAGATAGACATTGAGAGTGAGAGATAGAGAAAGGCAGAGAGAGAAACAGAGAGGGAAAGAGAGATAGAGATTGAGAGTGAGAGATAGAGAAAGGCAGAGAGAAACAGAGAGGGAAAGAAAGAGAGATAGACATTGAGAGTGAGAGATAGAGAAAGGCAGAGAGAAACAGAGGGAAAGAAAGGGAGATAGACATTGAGAGTGAGAGAGAGAGAGAGAAAGGCAGAGAGAAACAGAGAGGGAAAGAGAGAGAGAAAGAGAGATAGACATTGAGAGCGAAAGGCAGAGAGAGAGAATGCCTCAGTATATCTAAATAAAGCAGGGAGAGCAGGAGACAGTGGTGCATGGTGTTATCATGCCACGTTGTGTGGCTAAGACATACTAACATCCTCTCTGTAGACTGTTAGCTGTAGCCTAGCCACAGTAACTTCTTCCACCAGGGTTAAGGAGAGGATACAGCAACACACATGCTCAAATGTTTATGCACACACACACACACACACACACACACACACACACACACACACACACACACACACACACACACACACACACACACACACACACACACAGCTATGATGAATCACTCCTCCTTAAACAGGACAGCATTGTCCACACACTGTCATTAAAAGTACACTTTAATAGTCTGTGTGTACATCCCAAATGACACCTTGCTGGTTACTGGGTTACACCCTGCTGGTTACTGGGTTACACCCTGCTGGTTACTGGGTTACACCCTGCTGGTTACTGGGTTACACCCTGCTGGTTACTGGGTTACACCCTGTTGGTTACTGGGTTACACCCTGCTGGTTACTGGGTTACACCCTGCTGGTTACTGGGTTACACCCTGCTGGTTACTGGGTTACACCCTGCTGGTTACCGGGTTACACCCTGCTGGTTACTGGGTTACACCCTGTTGGTTACTGGGTTACACCCTGCTGGTTACTGGGTTACACCCTGCTGGTTACCGGGTTACACCCTGTTGGTTACTGGGTTACACCCTGCTGGTTACCGGGTTACACCCTGCTGGTTACCGGGTTACACCCTGCTGGTTACTGGGTTACACCCTGCTGGTTACCGGGTTACACCCTGCTGGTTACTGGGTTACACCCTGTTGGTTACTGCGTTACACCCAGCTGGTTACTGGGTTACACCCTGCTGGTTACTGGGTTACACCCTGCTGGTTACTAGGTTACACCCTGTTGGTTACTGGGTTACACCCTGTTGGTTACTGGGCTACACCCTGCTGGTTACTGGGCTACACCCTGCTGGTTACTGCGTTACACCCTGCTGGTTACTGGGTTACACCCTGCTGGTTACTGGGTTACACCCTGTTGGTTACTGCGTTACACCCAGCTGGTTACTGGGTTACACCCAGCTGGTTACTGGGTTACACCCTGTTGGTTACTGCGTTACACCCTGTTGGTTACTGGGTTACACCCAGCTGGTTACTGGGTTACACCATGTTGGTTACTGGGTTACACCCTGCTGGTTACTGGGTTACATCCTGCTGATTACTGGGTTACACCCTGTTGGTTACTAGGTTACACCCTGCTGGTTACTGGGTTACACCCTGCTGGTTACTGGGTTACACCCTGCTGGTTACTGGGTTACACCCTGCTGATTACTGGGTTAAAACTTGAAACCTAATCCCTATATATCTACACACAATAACATACGCACTATACACACACGTACACATGGATTTTGTGTTGTAGATATGTGGTAGTAGAGTAGGGGTCTGAGGGCACACACTTAAGTGTGTTGTGAAATCTGTTATGAATGCATTGCAATTTTTAAATGGACCCTAGGAAGAGTAGCTGCTGCAGGAACTAATGAGAATCCATAATACATACAAATTCAAATACAGTGCACTATAGGCCCTGGTCAAATACAGTGCACTATGGGCCCAGGTCAAATACAGTGCACTATGGGCCCAGGTCAAATACAGTGCATTATGGGCCCAGGTCAAATACAGTGCACTATGGGCCCAGGTCAAATACAGTGCATTATGGGCCCAGGTCAAATACAGTGCACTATGGGCCCAGGTCAAATACAGTGCACTATGGGCCCAGGTCAAATACAGTGCACTATGGGCCCAGGTCAAATACAGTGCACTATGGGCCCAGGTCAAATACAGTGCATTATGGGCCCAGGTCAAATACAGTGCGTTATGGGCCCAGGTCAAATACAGTGCACTATGGGCCCAGGTCAAATACAGTGCACTATGGGCCCAGGTCAAATACAGTGCACTATGGGCCCAGGTCAAATACAGTGCATTATGGGCCCTGGTCAAATTCAGTGCACTATGGGCCCAGGTCAAATACAGTGCACTATGGGCCCAGGTCAAATACAGTGCACTATGGGCCCAGGTCAAATACAGTGCACTATGGGCCCAGGTCAAATTCAGTGCAGTAAAAGGAAATAGGTCTCCTCTCTCGTTTTAGGTCGAACTGACTAGTCTACACCACAGCAACCAGACAGGGGCACTGCAGGCCTCCTAGACACAGGAGACATTACAGTCAAACACAATGTGTGTAAAGCTTCTGTAAAGCACTATTCCTAAGTGTGCCTATGTCACTCTTGAGCTACGATTACTCCCCAGATTTGATACTCTCGTCGCGTTCGCGTGCTAGACGGAACTAGGAAACTCTGAAATGTCCAACTTGCTAACTGGTTGCAGTGATACACGTGACGCATTCAACCACTTACCAAGTCGTAAATGTCAAGAGTTACGACTAGCACGTGAACACGGCATCACAGCTATGATTATTCCCAGACAGGATAACCCATAAGTACCATTCATGACGGAATGTATTATTGTCTGGTTGTCAATTAAGACACTTGTGTTAACAAAGCAGTGAAGATGACTTTCCTCCTGGGAGGAACCCTGTGGATAATATAGTCAATACAGAATCAGTTGGACCTTTACATCAAACAGGTTCATTGATGAGCTATAGATGCATTGGCTTTGAGTTACTACTTCCATCCGTGCCCATTCTATTCAAACGACACCGTACGACACAATCAAAGGTTGGAAAACAGTAACAGTATGATAGTGCAACAGCTTACCGACTAATGACTTGTATCTATTAACCATGATAATCATCTAGTGGTGTTCCATCTACAAGAAAACATTTAATTAATACAAAATATATATATTTTAAAAAAAATGTTTATTGATGTCAGAAGCAATTCAGAATCAACCAAAACAGATATAATCCTTTCTTATTTTTTGTAATTACAGTGGTATTCAAACAGTACAGTAAAATAACGTTGATAATACGGCATCTAAAATAAGAGAACAAATACACCGGTCATTGAAAACAGAAGAACTTCTAGGACCCCAACGTATAACTAGGTAGTGTGCTGCTGTGCACTGCTACATCGGGAAAATAGACCCACCGGTTTCCCAGACAATTTTACAGCCGCTTTAAAACTGTACCAGGCAAGTCTGCATACCAAATGGCAACCCTTTCCCTATTGAGTACACTACTTTTGACCAGAGTCTCATAGTGAACTAAATAGGGAATAGGGTTTCATTTGTGATGCAACCAGGGATAATTGGTATAAATAGTACCTACCACTAGAAGAGAAGAACACTAGACAAACACAAATGACACTGTTGTAGAAAAGGAGAAAAAAAACTGTACAGCTTAAAAACGATTCTTATACACAGTGGTTACTTTTTTTTTTTGGTACAGGTTTTTTGTGTCTTTTTTCATTTTTTAAATGTTGTTTTGTTTTCAGTAAGTGTTGTGTACAGGGGGAGTTAAATGCTTTATAAACAAGACATTGTAAGTGCTATAGGTAACAACGGTATTCTACTCGTCATCCTCATCATCGTCATCCTCACCATCGTCATCCTCATCGTCGTCGTCATCATCGTCGTCATCGTTGTCGTCCTTGACGGGTGTGGCGGCCTTCGCTGGCATGCTGACCGGCAACTTACCCTTGTTGCGGTACGCAGTGATGTCCTGAGAACAAGGAAGTGGAGGAGATACATTTATTTTATTTTTTTAACTGTTGCTCTGAATGACACGTGGCTAGTGTTTCAGATGACTGGGGTGTAATCATTACTCCAAACAGTTACAACATTTTACATTTTAGAACGAAAACTAGTATTTCTATTGGACAGGATCAGCATACGGAGGGACTTACCTATTCTGGCCAATAGAGACGCTAGTTTACGTTGATAAACAATTACACCCCTGGTGTTAGTAGATCTTTCGACTGGTGACATTAAGGTATTTCTAATCAAACTGTAGAATATACTGTTGGTCACTTGGAGCCGAACCCCAGGTTGAAATCCACAAGTCTAACTTGAATTGTCACGATATTGATATGAACTACGAGAAAGTCCAAATTAGACACAGCCCTCAGAATACACCTGTCACCCCCGTCTGACTGCACTGTGTTACAGGTCCTCCAAATTGACGAAGGAACAAAAAAAGGGTTGTTTGTTTACCTTCTCGTACTTCTCCTTCAGCTTGGAAGCTTTCTTCTCATAGGGCACCTTGTCCTCCGCTGTTAGGTTGTTCCACTTCTCTCCCAGCTTCTTGGCCACATCACCGATAGACAGGCCCGGGGTCTCCACCTTCACCTGGGGTCTGAAGTCAGCGCAGAAAATGAAGAACGCAGACCTGGAGGATGGGAGAGACGGCGGTAGGGGAGAGACGGTGGAAGAAAGGAAAGAGAATTCTTATTAATGTTGTTTGGATATCATGAATTGATTGCTGTTGCCAAAACATGGGATACCCTGTTTAAATTGTAGTGTTAAATGGGTGCATTAAATGCAGTAGTTGTTTTATTCAAATGTAATCCAATTCAAATCACTTTTATTGTTCATTATTTTATTATAGTAATTTTTTCATTAATTTACTTTAGACATGCTTCTCTGAGACATGAGTCACAGATGACTGTCTTTTTCTGTCAGGCAGTACTCACGATGGTCTCTTGGGGGCGTTGGGGTCCTTGAACCTCTTCTTCTTCTCTCCCTTGGGAGGAATGTAGCTCCTCATCTCCCTCTCATATCGCACCTTGTCCAGTTTGGCCAGATCCTCAAACTTCCCCTTCTCCTTGGCGGACATGGTCTGAGAGAAAAACAACAACATGAAGAAGGTATTTAAGTACAAGTAGAAAACACTGGTGGTAAGATGCCAATAGTGATGAGTGTGTTTTGTGTCAGGTAGGGGCAACACACAGTGGTAGAGGAAGACAACATTTACAAGAGAATGATACACAAGGGGTGGCAAATAAGTATGGAACAACTTAGCTGTGACACCATTCATTTGAAACTAAGTTGTACCAAAGACAACTATCAAGGGATTGATAGTGGTACAGGACAGTTTCAACTAAAGGGGCTCCCAAAATGGCACTATATTCCCTATTTAGTGCACTACTTTTGGCACACAATTCCCTATTTAGTGCACTACTTTTAACCAGGGGCCCATGGGGTGCTGGTCAAAAGCACTGTACTAAATTGTGAATAATTTAAAAGGGTGCTAGTCAATCACAGCTGAGATGTGTTCCATACTTACCTTCCATCTCTCAGAGCACTTCTTGGAGAACTCTGAGAAGTTGACGGAAGCTTCCGGGTGTTTCTTCTTGTGCTCCCCCCGACAGGTCTGGACAAAGTAGGCATAGGAGGACATCTTGCCCCTCGGCTTCCTTGGATCTTTCCCCATCTCAATATCTAAAAATGAAATGTTTTAGAAATGAGCAAAACAGCAAAGAAAAAGTTAACAATGTTAAATATTATAAACATTGTAGGTCATTTTATTCAGTATTTTATGACAGAAAAACTATTTACTGTCAGTTTTTTTATTTTTAAGTGTCACCTAAATGCTTTTCTGCAAACTCTGCACGTGATTGGAGATCGCTGTTTGTTTTCTGTAATGTTCTCCTTCTCTCCGATCGGCCATACCGGCTACAGTTGGCGAATGATCGAGCTATAGTTGATTCGTGGACATTTTCTCCCATCTCAGCCATGGAACTCTGCAGCTCTTTCAAAGAGGCAGTTGGCCTCATGGTGAGTTCTAGAGCGAGAATCCTTTTCGCCCAACTGCTTATTTTGGAAGGCCGTCCTGATCTGGGCAGAGTCTCAGTGGTTCCATACACCTTCCACTTCTTAATGATTGACCTGACTGTACCCAATGGGATACTCAATGTATGGGAAATTTTCTTATAACCTTCCCCTAATCTGTGCCGATCTACAACTTTATCCCTGAACTCTTCTGAAAGCTCTTTGCGCCTCATGGTTTAAATTGACTACCTGACTGAGGGCCCTCACAGACCCAGGTGTATATTACACGCAGGTGGAAGCTCTTTCTCAACTTATTACAAATATGTGTTGTAACTGAGTTAGATTTTATTTGACAAAGGGGTTGAAGACATTAAATAATATAGTATTGGTTATTGATTTTGATTATTCATTTTCTAATCATTTGGATCCCCCTACCAGCCTGCACTAAAGACGGTTTCCTTCTCGCACTCTTGGCATCAGAACTGTAAACGCAGCCCTCTGCGAATAAACACGTCTGGTTCGTTTGTTCTGTCTGCTTGACAATACGTTTGTGGAAAACAAACCCTTTCTAGAGGAGTGTTTGTCACAGGGACTGTGCCCTTTGCCGAAAACGCATCCGTTATTTTTACTGGTCAAATCATGAGAAATGTAACTTTTTAATACTATTTTCGTGCATTTTGTTTACTTAAATTCGTCACATTTGATATTTTTATTTCATGCAGAATGCTTGTCATTCGATGATTTGAGTTTTAGCTACAGAACGTTACAGAAGTTCTCAGTCTAGATAAAAATGCGTGCAACATTGGATACTCTTCTGCATATGTATGCAAATATTTGAAATGTTTCACGCACTAAAGCAGAAAGAAAATGAGAAATACATATCGCCACGTTTCTGATGAATTCGTGTATAATGTTAAAATTATAGTGCATTTAAGTCTACAGAAATATATTCCTTAGAAAAAACAAACTCCGAAAAATCGAGAAAAATACCCTAAAACCACAAAATAACGTCAAAAGATGCTTCCCTTTCACTCTAAACTCCATTTGGCAACATTTGAAAAAAATCATAAAATTTGAAAAAAATCCCTAATATTTCCGATTATATATTACTGGAAGCTATACAGTACATCTGTGTTGTAACAAAGCAATGCCTTTCTATCTGCCGAGTGAAGTAGTAATGGCGCATAGGCTTCTCGTTGAGGAAAAGGAGGTCAACAACGACGGCAATATTTCTTCTTCCATTTTGTAAGAATGCCTTCTTCGTGAAAGAAAGTCGCCCTGAAATGTCTCCACCCGCATTCCCGGTCGCTTTATTAATCGACAAACATGTTGACAAAGCCCGCGAGCATGACAATACTTTTCCCCGGTAGATTCCTATTGCATTAGCCGCCGTTTATAGCAATACACTGGGTCTGTGCTATGCCTATGTGCGGGCTGTGTTGAGTTAGTTTCCTATTAGCTCGGAATGGCCGCTTGTCTTCATCCACTAACGTGGAGAATATGGCTCCTTCTCTTTGTGTCAATGCACAGCCATTACACGGTTTACACTAGATACCACAGCCACAAAGTCAAAATTGTCAATCGTAAAAATGAATGAAAACAAAAATGTGCTTTTTGGTCTTAATGGAAGGTCATTGTTAGGCATAAGGTTATCAGTGTGGTTATGGTTAGGTTTAAGATCATATTTTAAGAAGATAAATTGTGGAAATAGGCGGGGTTTAGGACTTTTTGGCTATGGTAACTAGTGACGACCCCATTACACAGATAGAACAATGAACCAGATGTTTCACCGGATG
Source organism: Salvelinus fontinalis (assembly GCF_029448725.1). Classification (NCBI taxonomy): domain Eukaryota; kingdom Metazoa; phylum Chordata; class Actinopteri; order Salmoniformes; family Salmonidae; genus Salvelinus; species Salvelinus fontinalis. The sequence goes on from NW_026600282.1 coordinate 427,056, forward strand.
TACAAATCCAGCAGGCAATTCCACTCGCCACCAAATATGGTGATGAGAGGAAGCCTTGTGGTCGGCAGTGGGAGAAGATGGAATGAGATAGATTTTGTCCAACATCCTGCACATTTTCTAATCAATTAAACATTTGATCTCAATAAATTATTCTGTTCCCATTACTAGAATATGTAAAGAACAGATTGGACTATGTTTTATAGACTTTACCCTTTGCTAATGTTTCATAAAATTGCGTGGTTTAGAACGACTTCATGGGCATATTGAGTTATTGCACACGCGCACTTCAGAGTGGGCGTTCTCTAACGGAAATATGCAAATAAATGCTTACAACGTGCCAATAGGATATGCTAACTTGTGCTTTGCTCTGCCCACGTCCTTGCTTGTTCTGCCCACTATAATTCATTTGCTCCCATTGGAAACGATAGGCTGTGGTCTATCTTGGGTTAGTTAAATCTTTGGCCATTACATTGCATACAGTAGAGGGCAGCGCAACCGCGGGTACCCACCTTATTTCAATCTGTGATTTCACCCCTTTAACCTCGACGGTAAAATAAAAAAATACTGTCGTTGGAACAAGGACAGATGTGACTTTCATTTCCAATCGTTAGATTTTACAGTTTTATGCGTGTTTGGTGAGAAATCACGGTTTGAAAAAGTTGAAGTGAACTGCGCTTGTAAGGCTGTCTGCATTTTTCCTATGCGAGTAGTCAGCCATTACAGTAAAGCGCAGATTCCTGAGGTAATTTTTTTCACTCTTTTATGAGGCGATTGGTGAAAAATAACTATTAACAGCTTTTTTCCCCATAATGTTTTCTATATTTTTCTTTTCGATTTTCCCACGGTTTCATCTTCGCACGAGAGGCATCACAGCCTCGCAACACTGCAATGGCTAGCTATGGGCTGGAGCTCATACCATGAACCGTGTCTTCCACCATGAACCATGTTTGTGCGCTAATGTTACATAGCCAGCTGTCCGCTGGACATTACTGATTTTTAATTCGATAAATAAACCACATTTTATCATAACAATGCAACACTTACCTGACATGAATTAATAAAATAATTTGCATTCAAGGAAATCGACGTTTGTATTGAAATTCCACTGATTAATTTTGCTTTTTCCTTTTTTCAACGAGCGGCTAATGTGTGCTTACTGTAGAGTAAGTAACGTTAGCTGGCTAATTTCTTGTTTTTTTTACGTTCGCTTCGAATGAAAAATCACAAAATTGTTTCCAACCTAACATTCAAACATGGTCAATACATTTCTGAGGTATTTCTGCATTTTCTTATCACTTTCATCCTTATCGACACTTAACATTTTTTTCGTGCCTGATACTTACCAAAGCGGCTGCCGCTGTATCTCAATGCACTGCAATGGCTGTATGTTGAATACCAGCGATACGCAGTGTCTTCAGTCTTAGCTTCTGTAACATTACTGTCGATGGTGCTCGCCTCCCATTGGCCACCGCCAAGTGTATCGCACGTCTGATTGGATATAACTTTTTCATTGCCCTAATATCAGACGATGCGCTATTGGCTATTTTTTGTGAAACGTCACCGGAGTTTTAAGTGGCGCGGTGATACGAAACATGTTGCTAGTGCTGAGCTTGGGGCGCGCAGCTTGCTAGATCGTGTAGTAGTGTGTTTGCTATAGTATTGAGTTATGTGTTTTGAACACAGTGTAGCAAATGAATGGGGCAACGTGGAGCGTTCTAGTGAGCTACAGAGAGGTAAAGTGAACGCGATACGGGTGTTGGTAAGCGTTTCCCCCGATCATCAATCACAACCATTGACTATTCACACCACCCAATGTTAACTTTATTAGCAAATTATGACTTTGTTCATTAAAGAATAGGATGGTGGGTTTTAAATAGGAATAATAGAAAAGTGTTTGAGCGACCTCTTGGTAGGATGATATGTAATGTAGAAGGAATTTTAGATAATTTGGCATTTGTTTTTGACCCAATCAATAGGCTCTTGACACACCTATCAATGCAGGTGTATCAATAACTGTCTAATTATTTAGCCACCATCGCTCTGCTTTTCGACACGAGACGGCGTTTACTGTGTTGATAGTGATTGTTTAAGATAAATACAAGATTCTTTATTCACATAGGTTCATCTAATGCACATGGGGTATATTGCTATCAGTGGGAGCACCACAAACATAACCTGTTTCGTGTGCGCTCTTCTGGCTATATGGAGCGGTGAGACGCGCAGTAGGCTACAGCTCTGACTCGAACCGTTACTTTGTTTCATGTGCGCTCTTCTGGCTATATGGAGCGGTGAGACGCGCAGTAGGCTACAGCTCTGACTCGAACCGTTACTTTGTTTCATGTGCGCTCTTCTGGCTATATGGAGCGGTGAGACGCGCAGTAGGCTACAGCTCTGACTCGAACCGTTACTTTGTACCGTTATTTTTCTTCTATTGTAACTGTACGTTTTGTTACAATGTAGCTAAAGGCTAAACCTTTTGAATACATTTGATATGATACAAGGAAGAGCATCGCGGGAGACCTACTAAAATATCTTTGATGTCAACGCGCTTACAGTAGCCTATGCGTGTATGTTTCAACCCAATGTTCCAATTATCGCATGCGCTCGCACTCCTATGAATAGAACTGTATTAAATGCCATAGCCCATGGGGTATTCCCATCTTAACCTACGAGGTCCGGAGTCTGCTGCTTTTCTGTTGTACATGATCATTATTTGTACACAACTGGTGTCCCAGGTCTAAATCAGTCTCTGATAAGAGGGAACAATGAAGAAATTGTGTGGAACTGGCTTCGAGGTCCAGAGTTCAGTAGCCCCTTATAGGTACATTCAATTCACACATATAAAGTCAATCCATGGATTGATTCAAGCCTAACTTACAATTTTAATAAAAACAATAATGTGTCATTAGAAATATAATCATATTTTGATCTTGACAATTTTTTGTAACAATTTTTAATAAGCAGATTTGAATGTACCCTTGTTGATAGCACCATGCCCTTTATATTATAGTAAATGGGACAGTGCTGGTTTTGCTCATTCATTATCAAATCAATTATCGTCATCATACCACTGACAAAAAAACGCTGGGATTTTTATAGGGCTCTGAGACATTGTCTTTGCTGGGTGTGGAAAGTACAACAATCAAGATAATGATCATGTCTAACGTAGAATTCAATGATGATGGTGATGCTGGTGATGGTGATGATGCTGGCGATGATGATGTGATAATGATGATGATGCTGTGATGATGATGCTGGTGATGATGATGATGATAAAGCTGATGATGATGATGGTAGTGATGATGATGGTAGTGATGGTGATGGTAGTGATGATGTAGTGGTAGTGATGATGATGGTGATGATGATGGTGGTGTTGATGATGGTGATGATGATGCTGGTGAAGATGATGATGGTAGTGATGATGATGCTGGTGATGATGATGATGGCGGTGGTGATGGTGGTGATGATGATGATGGTAGTGATGATGATGCTGGTGATGATGATGGCGGTGATGATGATGGTGATGATGGTGATGATGTGGTGGTACTGTTGATGATGCTGGTGATGATGATATGGTGATGATGATGATGATGATAATGATGGTGATGATGATGCTGGTGATGATGATGGTGGTGTTGATGATGATGGTAGTGATGGTGATGATGGTGATGATGATGCTGGTGATGATGATGATGATGCTGGTGATGATGATGCTGGTGATGATGATGATGGTGGTGATGGTGATGATGATGCTGGTGATGATGATGATGATGCTGGTGATGATGATGCTGGTGATGATGATGCTGGTGATGATGATGATGATGGTGATGATGATGATGGTGATGGTAGTGATGATGATGATGGTGATGATGATGATGATGTGATGATGGTAGTGATGATGATGTGATGATGTGATGATGGTGATGATGTGATGATGTGATGATGATGATGATGATGATGGCGGTGATGGTGATGATGATGGTGGTGATGGTGATGATGATGGTAGTGATGGTGATGCTGGTGATGATGATGATGATGCTGGTGATGATGATGATGGCGGTGATGGTGATGGTGATGATCCTGGTGATGATCCTGGTGATGATGATGCTGGTGAAGATGATGATGGTAGTGATGATGATGCTGGTGATGATGATGATGGTAGTGATGATGATGCTGGTAGTGATGATGATGCTGGTGATGATGATGCTGGTGAAGATGATGATGGTAGTGATGATGATGCTGGTGAAGATGATGATGGTAGTGATGATGATGCTGGTGATGATAATGATGGCGTGATGATGGTGTTGATGGTGATGATGATGATGGTGTTGATGACAATGATGATGATGATGATGATGATGGTGATGATGATGGTGATGGTGGTGATGTATGATGATAATGATGGTGGTGATGATGGTGGTGATGGTGATGATGTATGATGATAATGATGGTGATGATGATGGTGATGGTGGTGATGATGGTGATGATAATGATGGTGATGATGATGGTGATGCTGGTGATGATGTATGATGATAATGATGGTGATGATGGTGATGCTGGTGGTGATGATGATGATAATGATGGTGATGATGATAATGATGATGATAATGATGGTGATGATGATGATGGTGATAATGATGGTGATGCTGGTGATGATGTATGATGATAATGATGGTGATGATGATAATGATGGTGATTATGATAATGATGGTGATTATGATGGTGGTGGTGGTGATGATAATGACGGTGATGATGGTGGTGACGTAATGATGTGATTATGGTGGTGATTATGATGGTGGTGGTGAGTGTCATGTGATTTTGCGATAATGATTGTAATGATGATGATGGTAGTGATGTTGCAGGGGATGCTGCTGCTGATGATGATGATGAGGATGGTGGTGTTGATGATGATGGTGGTGATGATGATGGTGGTGGTGGTGATGATGATGGTGGTGGTGGTGATGATGATGTTGATGATGTATGATGGTGATGATGGTGATGATGATGGTGGTGGTGGTGTTGATGATGATGGTGATGATAACAATGGTGTTGATGATGATGCTGGCGATGGTGATGTGATTTTGTGATGATGGTGGTGATGATAATGATGGTGATGATGATGGTGGGGGTGATGATAATGATGGTGATGATGATGGTGGGGGTGATGATAATGATGTTGATGATGTATGATGGTGATGATGGGGATGTGATTATAGTTGTGAGGATGATGAAGCTTTCCTTTCACATTCTGATATTAACTTGCTGTTTGTTAGCCACATTTTTTGGCATCATTATCATCATCTTAAATTCAACCACCCTTGATTTATATTTCTACAATCCAATTTCTATGTATCAGGGCCTGTATGCATACTCTGTTGCCTGCTGTTATGTCAAACGTCTCCATTTTCTTTAGAGGTTACATTGATACCCTTAGACCTACAGAACAATCGAAGGGTAACACTGATAGCGGCACCAATCAGAATTTGCCATAGGAATACATTCTAGCATCGTGTAATTAAAAATAAAGGGAGGGGATATGTCCACCCACTAGGAACAATTGAGGGGAGGGACCTAATAGACTTACTTGACAGATAAGAATAAATACAGTCAAGTTTTTTTAACAAAGGAAAAAAAAATAGGGGGAGGGGAAATTCCACCGCTCATATCTACGAGTAGGATTCAGGGAGCAGAAACTGATCCCAGATCTGTACCTAAGGGGAACTTTTATCCAGAGCCCCATTTGTCTCTGTCTGGCTATTATTACTGTCATCTGTCCCATGTAGCAGCAGCACCGGTAGTATAATGACAGAAAGCCAGCCAGCCTGTGCATGAAGCACAGGGAGGAAAGGAGAGAAGAGGAGAGGAAAGGAGAGGAGAGGAACGGAGATGAGAAGATGGGAGAAGAGAGGCAAGGAAAGGAGAGGAGGGGGATTAGACAGCCCACCACCAATGTATTTATGCATTCTATTGAGGCCTCTCTGGGGAAAAAAATATGCAAATTCATTTGTCATCAGGAGAGAAAAATAAAGGACAGCAGCGGTGCATACAGGAGGGGCTGAAAGAAGGGGTGTCGGAGTGTTATGTGCCTGAGTGCATGCATCCATGTGAAGGGGGGAGACAGGAATATGGGGATGTGGAAGGGGACAGGAGAAGGGGAACAGTGGAAGGGGTGACAGAGGAAAAGGGGACAGGGGGAGAGGGTCAGGGTGATGGTGTGACAGGGGAAGGGGGGACAGGAGAAGGGGAACAGGGGAAGGGAGTCAGAGGGATGGAGAAAAAGGGGAGGTGCAGATTTTTTTGTTGATGGGCGGGGCAGGAGCACTCAGACATGCATGAAAGGGGGATTGTTTTTCAGAGATTTGTAGTACCTACCCCACCGCCCGCCCTCTCGCCTCTGTACACTGAGAACCCCCATAACCCAAAGAACCCCCCTCTCCATTTCATGTTTCTCCTTCTATAAATTCAAATCAAAAAGAGATGCTGAACTAAATGTGCATAACAAAATATGACATACTGTAGTTGCATTAGTACAGCAATTATTATTATTAGTATTCATATTAGTCCAGCAATGATTAGTATCAGTATTCATATTAGTACAGCAATTATTAGTATCAGTATTCATATGAGTACAACAATTATTAGTATCAGTATTCATATTAGTACAACAATGATTAGTATCAGTAATATCAGTACACCAATGATTAGTATCAGTATTCATATTAGTACACCAATGATTAGTATCAGTATTCATATTAGTAAACCAATGATTAGTATCAGTATTCATATTAGTACACCAATGATTAGTATCAGAATTCATATTAGTAAACCAATGATTAGTATCAGTATTCATATTAGTACAGCAATTATTCACATTATGTTGACCATGTAATCTTATATTATTATCAAATCTATTAAATAGATTGGACCTCTACTCCACAATGTCTGCTGTGTGTTGCAGGCAACTGTGGTGAATCGGCTGTTCTTCTTGATTTCAATCAAAATGTACCAGTCTCATAGAGGTAGATAGAGGACTCATCATTGTGTCTGTGACAGATTTATTATTATTATTATTTGTTTTATTTATTTCACCTTTATTTAACCAGGTAGGCTAGTTGAGAACAAGTTCTCATTTACAACTGCAACCAGGCCAAGATAAAGCACAGCAGTTCGACACATACAACAACACAGAGTTACACATGGAATAAACAAACATACAGTCAATAATACAGTAGAAAAAATAAAAGTCTATATACAGTGAGTGCAAATGAGGTAAGATAAGGGAGGTAAGGCAATAAATAGGCCATGGTGGCGAAGTAATTACAATATAGCAATTAAACACTGGAATGGTAGATGTGCAGAAGATGAATGTGCAAGTAGAGATACTGTGGTGCAAAGGAGCAAGATAAATAAATAAATACAGTATGGGGATGAGGTAGTTGGATGGGCTGTTTACAGATGGGCTATGTACAGGTGCAGTGATCTGTGAGCTGCTCTGACAGCTGGTGCTTAAAGCTAGAGAGGAAGATACGAGGCTCCAGCTTCAGTGATTTTTGCAGTTCGTTCCAGTCATTGGCAGCAGAGAACTGGAAGGAAAGGCGGCCAAGGGAGGAATTGGCTTAAGGGGTGACCAGTGAGATATACCTGCTGGAGCGCGTGCTACAGGTGGGTGCTGCTATGGTGATCAGTGAGCTGAGATAAGGCAGGGCTTTACCTAGCAGAGACTTGTAGATGACCTGGAGCCAGTGGGTTTGGCGACGAGTATGAAGCGAGAGCCAGCCAACGAGAGCATACAGGTCGCAGTGGTGGGTAGTATATGGGGCTTTGGTGACAAACCGGATGGCACTGTGATAGACTGCATCCAATTTGTTGAGTAGAGTGTTGGAGGCTATTTTATAGATGACATCGCCGAAGTCGAGGATCGGTAGGATGGTCAGTTTTACGAGGGTATGTTTGGCAGCATGAGTGAAGGATGCTTTTTTTGCGAAATAGGAAGCCGATTCTAGATTTAATTTTGGATTGGAGATGCTTAATGTCAGTCTGGAAGGAGAGTTTACAGTCTAGCCAATGGGCAGTACCATTGAGACAAACCGTTCTGAAGTAGTCAATTTTCTTTTTCACGATTGTCTGATCCTTCCTGATGTCCCAGTTGGACATGGATCAGCCAATGAAGTTAGAAGTCCCACCCTGTTGACTATATTAAATGGTGGAAGTCCTCAGTGGCTCCGCCCATGATAAATAGCCTTTTTGCCACTAGAGGCCTCTATCATTATCTATGACCAGTCTAGCCAATAAGGTGTTATACATTGCGTGACCATTGGGGGGTGGTACACCGACGTCTTTTTCCCCGTTCGAAAGGAAGGTAAAGCTTGCTACACAACCAGCGCCAAGCGATTGTCATTAGCTACCACAGCCACAAAGTCATAAACCCCGCCCATTTTCTACAATTTTTCTTCTTAAAATCTGATTTCTAACCTAACCTCCACCTCACTTTTAACCGTATGGCAAAAATAAAAATAAAATGAAGACCAAATTTGTAGTTTTTCATGAATTTTTACAATACAGACAATTTTGACTTTGTGGCTGCACTATCTAGTCAAAAGTTATGACAAGCACCCAACCGGAAACACAACGTTTCGACCCCGAAAGAGCGGTGCACATGGAAACACACCGGGGACCCGAGTTGATGAATGAATTAAATTCAGATGGATTATTGTAATCATATTCATCTCTAAATTGGATAGAATAAGCTCTTTACTGAGGTAGGTTAAAATATTAGCAAGATTTGAGGTCTAGCGTTTTTTCAAACTGCTAGCTAGCATGGCTTTGCTAACAACTAGCAAAAACCGCACCACGTTATAGCTAAAGTTACTATTTTTTTCACAGCAACATTAAATTCCATTCCCTGCATTGTCATATCAACTGTGTTACGGACATTAGTATGTATTATTATGGGTGTATAACGTTTAGCAATTCATTTAGCTAACTTCGCTAGATATCCAAACGTAATGCCAACGTTTTGCTGCGTGTACTTTGCCAATGTACTGTCTCTCAGCGTGACAATTGTTATCTTTGACTAACTAATTGACCAGCATCTGCGTTAAGACCCCTCTGACTCACAGAAAGCTCCGATTCAAACTCCCATTCACTAGCTCTGCAAGCGTTATAATTGCAAAATGCGTTCATTGAATTTCGCCGAGAAACTACCTTCATTTACTCCCGTTATGGCCGGTATATACTTCCACAAAAGGCGTAAGTAAATCGGTCCAATAAAAATATTAGCTCAAATACCTTTTCAGTATATCCTGTTACTATCATCCGTAAAATATATTTTCAAATCAATTGGTCCTGATTTAATTGGTCCTGATCAATTGGTCCTGCATGATCAACAGTACAACTATGAAACTCCTAGAACCAAAATAACTTAGCTCATTGGTTTATTATTATTATAACGCCTATGAATCGGAGCATTCTGGACTTTAGAGGTCCCTAACGCAAAGATACTGGTTGAACTAGGTAACTACTTAATCATGTAACCATATATTCTACCCCTGAAAGACAGTGCTTAGCTACACTAATCTTCAGTTTTGCTGGCTAGAATAGTACTGTGTAGTCAATAGTGTGCACATCTGAATAAATATGGTAGTCAATTGCAGGTGTCTTGTCAGTAGGCCAGTGTTCCATTGGCTGACATGGGTTCATTCTCTGACTCTTCTTTAGATACATACATCTCTTGGTAACATGATACTACTCACTGTACCTAACATATAATGCTTTGTTGTTGTCCCTCCCCCATAGCCTACCATGCTGAGGTGGTGAGACTGGGTGGTCACAGTGATATGGTAATGTAAAGTGAATGACTCAGGACACTGACAGTACTGGCCACGACAACAAGAAACAGCAGTGGTTTGCCTGTGATGAGTGGCGACGGCACTGGTTTGTGGGCCCCTGGCCTGCTAGCAGGGTATTGGGAAAAAGTCAGTTGAACTCGTATTGTCTTCCTCTCACTTACTGTCACTTGTGCAAAGCTATTTTGGGTCTGAGAGATGCTGTCTGATTGGAAAGGCATAATCCTCTTGTATCCCAAATCAAAATTCAAAATAGAGAAACTCAACAAAACAAAAGAAATGGAAACTTTGGTTTCAAAAAGCGAAAGGTTTTGATCTGTTGTTTGGGTGTTTTTGAGGTTTAGATTGATTGACATGCTGCCTGGTACAATGAAAAACGTAAAAATGATTCTCATATCAACTGGATTGATACTCCACTGTAATAAATTATATCTTGAGATACAAAAAATAACAAATCTATGATACTGAGTCCTCTAATCTGGTACTTCACTGTACTATATGGCATTGAGATACTCTCTGATTCTAAATTATACTGTGTACGATACTCTGATGTCACTCAATTACATTTTGACGATACCATTATTGGGATCCATTATCCATTATTCCCCCCGATGCATTAAATGAAAACACAAAGCAGGCTATACTCTTTTGTCCTTTAAAAACCTGCTGTGTGTAAGATAGTGTACTATAGCTTGGAAAATAAATGTGTCTCTGGATGACAACATATCTGTTTACAACATTATGGCTGTCTTCCTAAAGAAGTAAAATCTGCTTTGTTTTTTTGTCGTCTGGCTAACATACTAACGAGTATCGGGTACTGGTCAGACTAGTACTGGTCAGACTAGTACTGGTCAGACTCTGTTGTACTCCATGATACTGTACAATAGTCTGTGTAATTACTGTATGTGGTCTCTCTGTTGACCAGGTTACCCTCCCCTACTGATATCTATCAGGGGTTTTAACATGTTTTGTGATTGGTCCCTGCAGATCCAGGAACGCTCAGCTTTGTTGGAGACCTGTCCATGGTGTGCTGCTAAAGGACAGTCTCTGGCCCTGCGCTCCTACAGGATCAACTTCCAGGAGTTCATCACTCTCTGCACTGACCCACAGGTAGGGTAACGTTAACACACACACGCGCTCACTTACACAGACACACAGACGTGCACGTATACACGCGCACACAATCAGCACAACGTCAACAAAAAACGGGTGTTTCACAAAGCAGGATCAATGGGTGAATTCTAAACTGTCTGAACAAGACACCAGTTTTAGTAGTTTCCTAGAGAAACTGGGTTTGCTCTGTTGTCCGACATAGTGGCAGTATTATGAGAGAGTCAAGTTTTGGCTGAATTCTGTGTTATTGTCAGTAGCAAATGCAGTCAGAAACTGTGCTAAAGTATCCTTTCACTCTGCTACTTAATAGTATGAGTGTTGTCCTCTAGTGTGTTCCTGGGCCCCATCCTTCAATGCAAGAGTGAAAACAAGTAGTAGAAACAAGAAACAATATGAAGCCAAAGTGAAGTTTGAACTTCCCCAGACAGTTACCCATCATTTCTTCATTCAGCCTCGCCTCTTGCCAGGCCATTGTAAATAAGAATTTACTTGCCTGTTTTAAATAAACAAATAAATCAAAGTAACTTCTCCCCTACAGTGCCTGTTTCCCTTGGTCTCTCGTCCTTTGGAGGATGTCCTAGCCAGCCTCGTACCTCCTCTACCCCAAACTCAGACAGGGAGCAAGAGGAAGAGTCCCTGCGGGTTGGAGAACGGAAACCCTGTACCTTCCCCCAAACATGCACGATCAGTGGAGTCAGAAGTAGCCGAGGACGCCGTATCACCGAGTGGAGCTCTATCAGTCAGCGGCATCACTAACAAACTCAATGGGGAAGAAGAGTGCTTTAATGGGAAGAAGGAGAGAATCAGCCAATCAGAACACACCAACATGGATCTGGTGGATACAACTCTCAAACACACACTTCCTGAGACTGAGAGGGGAGGGGCCAACGGATACCACAAGGATTCTGGTTGGTCGATGCCAGAAGAAATGGACAAGGAACTTCTAGAAGAGGAACAAGATGGTCTCTTTCTCCCAGAGGAGGATACACCTACTTTAGACAAGGGTTTTCCTCTCCAAAAGAAGACGCTACCGGTCTTACAGGTGGCCGTTTCTGTTGTAGAGCCTACTGTAGAGTCTGAAGGTGCACCAAAGGAGGGTCTCTCTACTTTACAGGAGGCTCTATTTGCCCTAGACAATACTTTATCTGCCCCGCAAGTAGCCATTTCTGTCCCAGAGAAAATTTCACGTCCTTTACATGTGGCCGTTTCTGCCTCAACGTCTACCCCAGAGAAACCCTTGGCCAAGGCTGCTTTAGTGGAGGCTGTCCCTACCTTAGAGGACACGGTCTCTCTCTTCAAGGTTCTGACTGCCCCAGGGGAAGTTACACCATCACATCAGAAGGTTCATCCTCCCTTACAAAGGACTGTGAAGGTTGTGTCTGCGCCAGAGAAGGTTGTGGGGACACCTGACATGGAAGCTGTCCTGGTGTTGCAGGAGGCTCTGACCATCTTAGAGGAGGCTTCACCTGGCATGAAGGAGGGTCTCTCTGTATTAAAGAAAGATGAGGAGTGTTTAATCTCCTTGGAAAAGGAGGATGAAGTGGCTATACTTGTGGCTTTGGAGGATGTCCCTGCCTTAGAAGAGGTTGAGAAGGCTCTACCTGCCTTGGTGGAGGATGTTCCTGCTTTAGAGAAAGATGAGGAGGTGGCTACACCTGCCTTGATGGATAATGAGTACGGAGAGGAGGATTTGCCTGTCTTTGACGAGGAAGAGAAGAAAGAGGATGAAGAGCGCCCCCCAGAGGTGATGTGTAGGCCCTGTAGTGTGGACCTCAGTCAGAGCAGAGTGCCTGTTGAAGTTCATCATGATGATGATGATGATGATGATGATGGTCCTATCAAAGCTAGAAGAAGAGCTCAGAACGCCCGGCAACTAATCAGTAGCGAGGATGAGATGACCGGCGCAACCATGGAAACAGAAGGGGAAGGAAGCATTAAGGAGGTTGTGGAAGTTGTGGCATCACAGCCAAAAAAGAAAATGGGCCGGCCGAGAAAGACTCCTATTATTAAATACACGCAGGAAGTGGTGCCCAACTTTGACCCGGAAGTGATCTCGACTGAGGAGTTGGTTCCGGTTCCCGGGCCTCACCTATTCTGGAGGAATGAGAATAGTCTGTGTTGGCTGGACACCTTGCTGGTAGCGCTGGTCCATCTTCACACCCTGAGGGACAGACGACCCACCAAGAGGCCCGCTGGAGGTCAACCTGTCTGGGACCTGTGTGAGAGGTACAACCAGGCCTGTGGGCTCATTACAGCCTACCAACACACTGGCGCAGGTGGGTGGACATATCTATTTAGTAAGGTTTATTTAAGGTTTATGTACAACATTGGCAGCTAAGAGCTGAATATCTATTTTGAATGGGGAAGAATGTATCCGCACACACTATCTCTTTAATACAATACATGTATTGATTGAATTAACCCTCTATAGACTTAGCCCTGTCTAAGCCCGGTGGCGGTGGGGTTGTACTAAGCTATATGGAATTGTTTTAAGAAGGTCATACCAAGGATAATTTAGCTATTTGATTTAGAATTGTAAGACTCCTTGCAGCGTCATTTTTTTAAATAATTTTTTCTGTTGGCCTTTCTGCTATTAGCCCATACAAATTAATTGCATAAAATATTCACTACATGGATAAACAGATACTCCCCCCAAAAATCTAAAGTAACTTTATTCTGAAGTGTCTGTGCTGTATTTGAGAGAGATAAAAAAAGAACAGGAAATATTTGTCACTTTTTTGTCATGTATTAACCATCAAAATTATGAAATAACACATGGAATCATGTAGAAACCAAAAAAGTGTTAAACAAATTAAAATATATTTAATATTTGAGATTCTTCAACGTAGCCACCCTTTGCCTTGATCACAGCTTTGCTCACTCTTGGCATTCTCTCAACCAGCTTCACCTGGAATGCTTTTCCAACAGTCTTGAAGGAGTTGGCACTTGTTTGCTGCTTTTCCTTCACTCTGTGGTCCAACTCGTCATTAACCATCTCAATTGGGTTGAGGTCGGGTGATTGTGGAGGCCAGGTTATCTGATGCAGCACTCCATCACTCTCCTTCTTGGTCAAATAGCCCTTACACAGCCTGGAGATGTGTTTTGGGTCATTGTCCTGTTGAAAAACAAATGATAGGCCCACTAAGCACAAACCAGACGGGATGGTGTATTGCTGCAGAATGCTGTGGGAGCCATGCTGGTTAAGTGTGCCTTGAATTCTAAATAAATCAGACAGTGTCACCAGCAAAGCACCATCACACCACCTCCTCCATGGTTCACGGTGGGAACCACACATGCAGAGATCATCCGTTCACCTACTCTGCGTCTCACAAAGACAAAGCGGTTAGAACCAAAGATCTCAAACAGATTTCCACCGGTCTAATGTCCATTGCTCGTGTTTCTTGGCCCAAGCACATCTCTTCTTCTTTTTAATGTCCTTTAGTAATAGTTTCTTTGCAGTAATTCGACCATGAAGGCCTTCCGCTCCTCTGAACAGTTGATGTTTAGATGAACAATGTGAAGCATTTATTTGGGCTGCAATTTCTGAGGCTGGTAACTCTAATGAACGTATCCTCTGCAGCAGAGGTAATACTGGGTCTTCCTTTCCTGTGGCGGTCCTCATGAGAGCTAGTTTCATCATAGCGCTTGATGGTTTTTGTGACTGCAGTTGAAGAAACTTCCAAAGTTCTTGACATTTTCCACATTGAATGACCTTCATGTCTCAAACTAGTGATGGACTGTCGTTTCTCTTTGCTTATTTGAGCTGTTCTTGACTTGGTCTTTTACCAAATAGGGCTATCTTCTGTATACCCCCCTCCACCTTATCACAACAAAACTGATTGGCTCAAACACATTAAGAAGGAAAGAAATTCCACAAATCCACTTTTAACAAGGCATACCTGTTAATTGAAATGCATTCCAGGTGACTACCTCATGAAGTTGGTTGAGAGAATGCCAGGAGTGTGCAAAGAGCTGTCATCAAGGTAAAGGGTGGCTACTTTGAAGAATCTTAAATATGAAATGTTTTGATTTGTTTAACTTTTTTTTGGTTACTACATGATTCCATATGTGTTATTTCATATACGTCTTATATATAAGTCTTCACTATTCTACAATGTAGAAAATAGTACAAAATAAAGAAACCCTTGAATTCGTAGATCAAAACGGATAAATACCATCATCTTCGTTATTCTCATTTTGTGAGAAGACCGACTTTTTAAACGTGATTGTTTCGTGGTGTGACGGTCACCTCTCTAGCTCTGTCACCTTTCCTCACAGATACAGAAGTGCAACATCAGCGGTGGATTGAGAGGCATCCAATGCGGAAAAACACATCTAGTTAAACTGACTGATTTCGGGGGGATAAAAAAATGCTAGTTAAATTTTCACGGCGTTGCGGACATGAACAACGTTTCGTCAGCAAGCTGCCTTCAGCAGGGCTTCTTGTGTATTAATCTATTACCTAATCCTTAATACATGTTTACACCTGTTTGTGTTTGTCTCCCTCATTTCTCTCCAGACAGTGTAGTCAGAGTGCCCTCTGCGGTGTTACAGAGGGTCCAAACTGAGATGCAGGCCATCAGGATGTCCATCTTTAAACTGCTGGAGCCCCTACTGAAATGTAAACTGGGTAAGAACCTGTCTGGGGGCCTCCTGAGTGGCGCGGTGGTCTAAGGCACTGTTAGCTGTGCCACTAGAGATTCTGGGTTCGAGTCCAGGCTCTGTCGGCGCCGGCCGCGACCGGGAGACCCATGGGAGGGTGCACAATTGGCCCAGCGTCGTCCGGGTTAGGGGAGGGTTTGGCTGGCAGGGGTGTCCTTGTCCCATCGCGCACTAGCGACTCCTGTGGCGGGCCGGGCGCAGTGCACGCTGACACGGTCGCCAGGTGTACGGTGTTTCCTCCGACACATTGGTGTGGCTGGCTTCCAGCTTAAGTGGGCATTGTGTCAAGAAGCAGTGCGGCTTGGTTGGGTTGTGTTTCGGAGGACGCACAGATCTCAACTTTACATCTCTCCCGAGTCCGTACGGGAATTGCAGCGATGAGACAAGACTGTAACTACCAATTGGATACCACGAAAAAGGGGTAAAACAAATAAAAAATATTTGAAAAAACAAGAACCTGGCCTGGAATCATAGAGGTGATTGGTGATGGCTCTCAGCAGTTCATAGGTCAACCAATGTGTGAAACCTAGAGTCGTTCTGGATAAGAGCATCTGCAAAATGACTCAAATGTGCAAATGTATTACATTAAATACAGAAATATCTCATTTACATAAGTATTCACACCCCTGAGTTAATACTATATTGAAGCACATTTGGCAGCGATTACAACTGTAAGTCTTTCTGGGCAAGTCTCTTAAGAGCTTTCCACACCTGGATTGTGCAACTTTTGCACATTATTCTTTAAAAAAAGGATTTGAGCTCTGTCAAATAGGTTGTTGTTCATTGTTAGACAACCAGTTTTGGTTCTTGCCGTAGATTTTCAAATGGATTTAAGTCAAAAGTGGAACATTCACTGTCCTCTTGGTAAGCAACTCCAGTGTAGATTTGGCCTTGTGTTTTAGGTTATTGTCCTGCTGAAAGGTGAAATCCTCTCCCAGTGTCTGTTGGAAAGCAGACAGAACCAGGTTTTCCTCTAGGGTTAAGCCTGTGCTTAACTCTTCTGTTTCTTTCATTTTTTAATCTTGTAAAACTCCCCAGTTTATAATGATTACAAGCATACCCATAACACAAACATTCCACCTTCTCATCCATCTCTTACCTTCAGAACTAACACAAACATTCCACGATTGATTCAAAATTGACCTGATTTTACTTTGTGAGCTGACCCCGATAAAAATAAAAAATAAAAAAAGTTTTATTATTATTATTTTTTCGTTAAAAAAAAAAAATCCCTGACCCCTGCTGTCTCCTCTCCTGCAGGTCAGCATGAGACACCGGTGTTCGCCCTGCCCCTCCTCCTCCGGGCTGACTCCTGGGCAGAACCTCTCTTCCAGCAAGCATATGAGTGGCAGTTTGAGTGTATCTCAACAACTTGTCAACATGCCACCAACACCAAGTAAGAGCCATCTTGAACTTTTAGGGACAGTGTTCTAGACATAAATATATAACCTAGTCTTGGACTAAGAAGCACTTTCAATGGTGAATCTTCAGCTCTCTGTGTGATTTAGTGATCAATATCATTATTAGTCATTATCCTAGAAGATCTGTGTTTGACAACTGTTAACAACATTCTTTAGTTTTCATAAGAAGCCTCGTCGTCCCACTGCAGTACTGCAGACTCTGTTATATTAACCTAATGGTCAATACTGTAGAATCGGTCCTATTAACCTAATGGTCAGTACTGTAGAATCAGTCCTATTAACCTAATGGTCAATACTGTAGAATCAGTTCTATTAACCTAATGGTCAGTACTGTAGAATCGGTCCTATTAACCTAATGGTCAGTACTGTAGACTCTGTTATATTAACCTAATGGTCAGTACTGTAGAATCAGTTCTATTAACCTAATGGTCAGTACTGTAGAATCAGTTCTATTAACCTAATGGTCAGTACTGTAGAATCAGTCCTATTAACCTATTGGTCAGTACTGTAGAATCAGTTCTATTAACCTAATGGTCAGTACTGTAGAATCAGTCCTATTAACCTATTGGTCAGTACTGTAGAATCGGTCCTATTAACCTGATGGTCAGTCAGGTGAGAGAGCAGATTTATAAGTGTCTTGTCCTCGCTCGCTCTCTCACCTACCTTCAGTAGACCTGGCTTGTAACAGCACAACGTGCTGCTGGGATAGGCATGGAAATGGAAATTAAAGAGGGAATGAGAGAAGTGAAATGAATATAATCAACATGGTGATTGTGCTGGAGGAACGTCCAGTCTTCTGCCCTGAGGATGTCCCTGAAGAGGAAAGAATAGGAAAATGAGTCATGAATGAAAACCAACGTTTACTCATCTAATTCCTTCCTCTAGTTTGGGGATTAGTCATATTATGGCTCATTGAGAATCTTAGACCAGTACAAGTTTACCAAAATAGACAGTGAAGCAGGTATTGGGCATCATTTTAGCATTGCAAAGAGCCAACAATACTGTGAACCTATTGGTCTAATTAAGACTCTTCAAGGAACTTGGCCCAGTAGCTACAATACAGACGGTGAAAAGGGTAGCGATTTAGTCTGTTGAAACTAATCCGTTATTTACTGGAGGGGCTGGTAGCCTAGAGGCTAAGAGCGTTGGGCCAGTAACTGAAAATGTGCTGGTTTGAAACCCAGAGCCGACTAGGTAAAAACAGTCTGTTTCCGTTGAGCAAGGCACTTCAACCCTAATTGCTCCTGTAAGTTGTTCTGGATCAGAGCGTCTGCTAAATGACTCAAATGTAAATCTCATTTAATATTTCCTGTCGTTTTTGGTTGGTTTCTTTTGAAGAGCTTGGCTCAGTACAAGTTTACCAGATGATGAAACATGTAGGTATTATTTGTTGAAACGTTCATCTCCTATATTCCTGTGTGAATTAAAATGTAATCGGTTTAGATTTGCTTATAATAATTTGAGATGAAAACTATATAAGCAGAAAGACTCGTTCCCATACCGGGAGTTGAACCCGGGCCGCCTGGGTGAAAACCACGAATCCTAACCGCTAGACCATATGGGAAGCTGTGTCTGTCTGTATTTTTAATTGGGCTTTTGAATGGTAACAATGACGTAATGTTGACAGAAAGGGAGTGTACAAGGACATTTCAGAAAATAATTTTCATAAAACAAATAAAGGGGGAAACTGACTCACTCAACTGGACCAAAAGGTCTGTGTGTCTTTTATTTACTATCAAATGTGTTTTTCTTTCAGATGTAAGAAGACCCTCACCACTTTCACCAAGGTGCTTTCTGATTGGCACCCTCTCAACGCAGCCCACCAATCACGTTGCAGCAAGTGTAATAAGAGGAAGCAGACCAGGATGTTGGTGCTGGAGAGGTGAGGGCGCAACCTCTAACCTTTCATACCTGGGGTGGATCTCAACCAGGGTTGGGGTCAATTCAGTTTTTTTTTAATTCAGGAAGTGAATGAAATTGAAATTCTGTTCACGAATTGAGAAGTCCTCATAGAAAACAACGGGCAACTTCCTATTCAGTGGAGGAATTGACCCCAACCCTGATCTTAAGTGGATTCCGCTCCGGAGAATTCCAGGCCCTTGTCTCTTTACCCATTCATTCAGTGCAGATGGAGGAAAGGAGATGAGTAGTGGAAGCCACTGTAGACTATTGAGATGGACCCGTGTAGTTGATATTGTAGACTATTGAGATGGACCCGTGCAGTTGATATTGTAGACTATTGAGATGGACCCGTGCAGTTGATATTGTAGACGATTGAGATGGACCCGTGTAGTTGATATTGTAGACGATTGAGATGGAGCCGTGCAGTTGACTATGATTCCACCTGGTGGCCATGTTGGATTAATTTTTCCGACAACAGCTGACTGGCTACCGGAAAGAACATGATAACAGTGACTAAAACTATTTGATTCATGAGTATTTGGCTACTCTAACATGGCAGAAAAAATATGTTTATGGATTCCCCGCAATCATGAAAAACTATTGGTGACGCCACGGAGATAATACTCAAGAACTGTCAGAAAAGTGAAGAAACCTTTTTGCCTGTCAAGACCTGAACCCAGACAACTGTCAGTACAGGGTCTGCTACGATCATTTCATCACTGGTAAGTCAAGTCTGATCAATTCTGATTTCGAGTTTAGTTTAGCCATTATGCTAACCAGGTGTTAACAACAACACTGTTAGACAAAATTAGCTAGCAAGATAGCTTGTAGTCTAGCTATTAGCATGTGTTGCGTGAGTTTAACTTTTTCGGGAAGCAATTTTTGCACCATAAAAACTGCACCTTTTTATAACAAAGGATCGCATGCATTTATCATCGCAGACTAATGTAAGTCTAGTATTCCTAATGTGATGAGTAGATTGGATGGTCATAATTTAGTCTATTAATAAGTGGGTAGTGGCATAGGCCTATAGGCTATTCTAGAGACCTTTCTGTCCTTTTGCATGGGGAGAAATGTTGCCTTTGACAAACATTTCATGGACTTCTAAAATGACTGGAGACATTAGCAGAATCTTTTTTTTAATACAATGGTAGTCTAGGCCTACTCTGCTGACACTGACAACAGATGAATGAAAACGACCTTGTCTAGAATGTAAACATATAATCTAGGCCTATGAAAAGGGGTCATGGCTAGAAGGGATCCAGCTATTGGCAAATTAATGTAAAGTATTTAATTTTTTGGGGCATTTTAGCTAAACCTTTTCCTTACCTTACCCTAATAATTATCCTAACCTGCTATGTTAATTATCCTAGCCTGCAGCGTAAATTCTCCTAATTTGCTACGAAAAGTCAAATTACGTTCATTTGACAGAAGTCAGATCCCTTCTAGCGATGACCATGAAAAGAGAAGACACAAATTGTACAATATAAGGCCCTTATAGCCTGGAGGAGGACATTATTGTCCAATGACCCAGTGATCACTTGGAGAGAACTTGATTCATAAGTAGAGGTAAAATGTATGGACATTACAGCATAGGACAAATGCCTCACTGGGATATGACAACCTGTTGTGTTGACTAATGTTCCAGCCCAACAATATATTGAATATTTATGACACTTAAACACAACCAAACAATTGAGCCCTGATGGTGTTGGTGACTTAAATAAGGGATATTCTAACAGCAGGTGTGCTTCTCATTTGTTTATGTACTGTAGGTTCACCAGCTGACCTCTGTCAAGACACCGACGTCGCCTGGAGTCCCCCTGTGAAGATGTGCAATGCTGCAGCAGCCTCAGTTTCCCCCCCTGTGAAGATGAGCAATGCTGCAGCAGCATCAGTTTCCCCCCCTGTGAAGATGAGCAATGCTGCAGCAGCCTCAGTTTCCCCCCCTGTGAAGATGAGCAATGCTGCGGCAGCCTCAGTTTCCCCCCCTGTGAAGATGAGCAATGCTGCAGCAGCAGCATCAGTTTCCCCCCTGTGAAGATGAGCAATGCTGCAGCAGCATCAGTTTCCCCTCCTGTGAAGATGTGCAATGCAGCAGCAGCATCAGTTTCCCCCCTGTGAAGATGAGCAATGCTGCAGCAGCATCAGTTTCCCCTCCTGTGAAGATGTGCAATGCTGCAGCAGCCTCAGTTTCCCCCTGTGAAGATGTGCAATGTTGCAGCAGCCTCAGTTTCCCCCTGTGAAGATGTGCAATGCTGCAGCAGCCTCAGTTTCCCCCTGTGAAGTTGTGCAATGTTGCAGCAGCCTCAGTTTCCCCCTGTGAAGATGTGCAATGCTGCAGCAGCCTCAGTTTCCCCCTGTGAAGATGTGCAATGCTGCAGCATCCTCAGTTTCCCACTGTGAAGATGTGCAATGCTGCAGCAGCCTCAGTTTCCCCCCTGTGAAGATGTGCAATGCTGCAGCAGCCTCAGTTTACCCCCTGTGAAGATGTGCAATGCTGCAGCATCCTCAGTTTCCCCTCCTGTGAAGATGAGCAATGCTGCAGCAGCCTCAGTTTACCCCCTGTGAAGATGAGCAATGCTGCAGCAGCCTCAGTTTCCCCCCCTGTGAAGATGTGCAATGCTGCAGAAGCCTCAGTTTCCCCCCCTGTGAAGATGAGCAATGCTGCAGCAGCCTCAGTTTCCCCTCCTGTGAAGATGAGCAATGCTGCAGCAGCCTCAGTTTTCCCCCTGTGAAGATGTGCAATGCTGCAGCAGCTTCAGTTTCCCCCTGTGAAGATGTGCAATGCTGCAGCAGCTTCAGTTTCCCCCTGTGAAGATGTGCAATGCTGCAGCATCCTCAGTTTCCCCTCCTGTGAAGATGAGCAATGCTGCAGCAGCTTCAGTTTCCCCCTGTGAAGATGTGCAATGCTGCAGCAGCTTCAGTTTTCCCCCTGTGAAGATGTGCAATGCTGCAGCAGCTTCAGTTTTCCCCCTGTGAAGATGAGCAATGCTGCAGCAGCCTCAGTTTTCCCCCTGTGAAGATGAGCAATGCTGCAGCATTTTATACTTCTTTGTCCAGATATGAAAGGAGACATCCTTCAGTTAGACACATTGATTGTCAAAAATGCTCTACTTTGGTCAATCTGAATGATCATGTTGTGCCATTTGAGTAGAGAGCACCTTGTCATGACAAAATAAACCATATTAATATATAAAATGTAATTCGAAACAACATGTAAAATTCAAATTTTTATGATATTGTTAAATTACTGTATTTTAATATATAGGTGTATAGGTGATATTAAAAGTATATTGTGTGTCATCTCTGCTTCACCCCATTGAATAAAATGTATTTCTTATAGCCCAACTATTGTCTTTCTTTTTACAGTTTAAACACATTTAGCATAGACAATGTAATTGATGTGGTAGTCTTAGGCATCTTCATTATCACAGTGGCACCTCCAAGTCTCCCAGAAGGTCTGAGAGGCACAAGTATCTGTCATTGAACTTGGTGGTCGTAGTTTGTATGTTCTAAGATAAGGATCCCATCTCCTTCTACCAGACATTTCACCGCCAAGATTACAAGGGTTGGATTTTGCACTAAACAATGTCATGTCAGCACAAGGCATGTACAACATCTGGTGTAGTCTTAACCTCTACAGTGCATTTGGAAAGGATTCATACTTCTTGACTTTTTCCACATTTTGTCATGTTGCAGCCTTATTCTAAAATGGCTTAAATTAGATGTTTTCCTCATCAATCTACACACAATACCCCATAATGACAAAGCAAAAACAGTTTTTTAGAAATGTTTGCACATTTATAAAAAAAAAAACGAAAATTAACACCTTATTTACATAGGTAGTCATACCCTTTTGCTATGAGACTACAAATTGAGCTCAGGTGCATCCTGTTTCCATTGATCATCCTTGAGATGTTTCTACAACTTGATGGAGTCCACCTGTGGTAAATTCAATTGATTGGACATTATTTGAAAAGGCACACATCTGTCTAAATAAGGTCCCACAGTTAACAGTAGATGTCAGAGCAAAAACCAAGCCAAGAGTTCGAAGGAATTGTCCGTAGCGCGCCGGGACAGGATTGTGTCGAGGCACAGATCGGTAGAAGGGTACCAATAGGCATTGAAGGTCCCCAAGAACACAGTGGCCTCCATTCTTAAATGGAAGAAGTTTGGAAACACCAATACTCTTCATAGAGCTGCTCGCCTGGCCAAACTGAACAATTGGGAGAAGGGGAGGTGAATAAAAAAACCCGATGGTCACTCTGACAGAGCTCCAGAGTTCCTCTATGGAGATGGGAGAACCTTCCAGAAGGACAACCATCTCTGCAGCACTCCACCAATCAGGCCTTTATGGTAGAGTGCCCAGATGGAAGCCCCTCCTCAGTAAAAGGCACATGACAGCCTGCTTGGAGTTTGCCAAAAGGCACCTCAGACCATGAGAAACAAGATTCGCTGGTCTGATAAAACCAAAATTGAACTCTTTGGCCTGAATGCCAAGCGTGAAGTCTGGATGAAACCTGGCACCGTCCCTACGGTGAAGCATGTTCGTTGCAGCATCATGCTGTTGTAATGTTTCTCAGCGGCCAGGGACTGGGAGACTAGGCAGGATCGAGGGAAAGATGAACGGAGCAAAGTACAGAGATCCTTTTTATTTTTTTTTACCCCATTTTTTTTCTCCCCAATTTCATGGTATCCAATTGGTAGTAGTTACTGTCTTGTCTCATCCCTGCAACTACCGTACGGACTCGGGAGAGGCGACGGTCGAGAGCCATGCGTCCTCCGAAAAACAACCCAACCAAGCTGCACTGCTTCTTGACACAATGGTCGCGGCCGGCTGCGACAGAGCCTGGTATCGAACCCAGAATCTCTGGTGGCACAGCTAGCACTGCGATGCAGTGCCTTAGACCATTGCGCCACCCGGACTGGGGCCAAGGTTCAACAGGACAATGACCCTAAGCACACAGCCAAGACAACACAGGAGTGGCTTCGGGACAAGTCTCTGAATGTCCTTGAGTATTCCAGCCAGAGCCTGGAATTGAACCCAATGGAACATCTCTGTAGAGACCTGAAAATAACTGTGCAGCGACACTCCCCATCCAACCTGACAGAGCTTGAGAGGATCTGCAGAGAAGAATGGGAGAAACTCCCCAAATACAGGTGTGCCAAGCTTGTAGCGTCATACCCACGACGACTCAAGGATATAATCGCTGCCAAAAGTGCTTCAACAAAGTACTGAGTAAAAAGTCTGAATACTTATGTA
This sequence comes from Salvelinus fontinalis, assembly GCF_029448725.1. Taxonomy (NCBI): domain Eukaryota; kingdom Metazoa; phylum Chordata; class Actinopteri; order Salmoniformes; family Salmonidae; genus Salvelinus; species Salvelinus fontinalis. Next base: position 451,265 of record NW_026600282.1, read on the forward strand.
AATGTGATATTTCAGTTGATCAAATTTTGAAGAACACTGTAACGTAAAATGTGGAAAAAGTCAAGGGGTCTGAATACTTTCCAAATGTACTGTTACATTGTTGACTGGTATAATTTTTTTCTTGAACATAAAGCTCAACAATATGTAAATAATGTTAATCAATAATGCTTCAGAAGGACAATGTCAAGGGGTGCAAATGCCTACAGGGCAGCTTTTCCCAAATTCGGTCCTCGGGACCCCAAGCGGTGCACATTTTAGTTTTTTTGTCGTAACACTACACCGCTGATTCAAATCTTGATGATTACTTGATTATTTAAATCAGCTGTGTAGTGCTAGGGCAAAAAAATAATAATGTGCGTACCGAGGACCGAGTTTGGGAAAGCCTGCCATAAGGCTAATGCCATCACACTGTAGGCCAGTGGTTCCCACTCCGGTCCTCGAGAACCCCCAATAGTACACCGTTTTATTGTAGCCCCGGACAAGCACACCTGATTCAACTCGTCAACTAGTCATCAGGCTGCAACAACAATGGCTGGGAACCACTGCTGTAGGCCTATAGCTGCATTGGCGTTGCCATTATCAGCTGCAAAATGGGTTCACATGGCTGATATCCTGAAAAAAGTGACAAATAATACTAATTGTAAAGCTTACAACTGAACAAAAGGTCATGTTAATCTGAGAATATAACACACAAATTAGACAGATTCCCTTTTGCAGGATCGTGAGCTGTGATGAATCAACGTTGACACTAGTTCATCTTGAATAATAGTTTTTAAGTTAACAATTAAAACAAGTTTAAACACTTCACTTCAAAGAATCAACACTATTTTATATAATTTCAAAGTGTTCACGTAAACTAACTCATATGTAAAAGTTAGACGTGTTAGTAACAAGTAGGCTATTATTACTAAAGCATAACGTTAGGTGAACATAAACATGTAAATACCAGAAGGGGCCAACATTGCTCCGCTGATCCCTGATCTACTGGTTGAGAGGACTTCTATTCCAGCCCAGCAATAGCACACTTCATTTTGATAAATTGAATCATGTATGTTAGTGCTAGGCTGGAACAAAAGCCTGCACGCCCAGCAGGGTTGGCCTGCTCCAGTTGTAGTAGGTTTCTACATTGTGTGTGTGACTTTTTAAAATGTATTTTTCTTTACTCAATATGCCAACATAAGTACACATATGATCCATGGTATACAAAGGATGTACCCTTATTCTATTGAGGGCATTGTTTAGGACCTCTTCATCTGCAGACAGGGTTTCACAGCTCTCTCTGTATCTGAGGACACAAAACATCACATAGAAACAGGCTGAATTCTACTCAAATTAGACAGCACTAAATATTATGTTGCTGTGTCTCATAGTTTTTCATCACTAGGGACTGGATCTGGAGAATCTCTTCATAGTGTACTCCCACAAAGGTACCTGCCCTATCCAGAGTAGCCTACTTTCCCTTCTCTGACAGCTGGAACTGCTAGCTATTCCTTTCACCCTTTTCCGTGGCTGTTAGCTAGCTAGCTACAAATGTATTTTGAGTTACAAAAATAAATATATCAAGATAGGTAGCTAACTAGCTAATATGAAGATCGCTTGCTGGTGATATTTAATTTACTTGGTTAGCTATACAGTATGTAAAATCAGCTAGCGAACATTACATTAGCTCATTTGAGTTAGCTTGCAGCTGTCATTTTCAAAATATATTTACTTACTTGAATAGGTTCTCCCACTGCCTCCGTTTTCTGGGTCCTTAGAAAAAAACGAAATAATGGGCAATCTTCCCGACGTTTACGGTGATAGCAAAACGCAGCCAGCCATGTGGACGATTGGAGGACTTCCACCAGACTTGCTGGTCTTCCGACATGGCGCCTGGTGCGGTTGCTAGGTGATTTGTGAAGCAACTGCAAAAACGCTCGATTGTCTTGGTTTTTCTTTTTCATGTTTTCTGTTGCAGATTGTTGTTCTGTTACCAGTCGGCGCAGATGGAGGACAGGAAATGAGTAGAGGATTTATCCAGACACCATGTTGCAGATTGTTGTCGGTGCAGATGGAGGACAGGAAATGAGTAGAGGATTTATCCAGACACCATGTTGCAGATTGTTGTCGGTGCAGATGGAGGACAGGAAATGAGTAGAGGATTTATCCAGACACCATGTTGCAGATTGTTGTCGGTGCAGATGGAGGACAGGAAATGAGTAGAGGATTTATCCAGACACCATGTTGTAGATAATGTATTGCTTTCTCTACCTCTGTTTCCTGAGGCTGATATCTATTGTGTCTGTTCCACCAGGGTGTCTCCTGTGTTTGTGCTGCACTTTGTAGAAGGTCTTCCTGACAACGACCTCTGTGTGTACACCTTCACCTTCCAGCAGCAGAAATACTCCGTCACCACAGTCATACAGTATGACCAGCAACTCAAGCACTTTGTCACCTGGATACGAAGACCTGACGGTCAGTGTGACTTTGTCATTTAGTTCAGTATAACTTTATTTGTCCCTTCAGGGGCAGTTGACTGTCATTTCGTTAGTAAAGTTTTTGTTGTTGTTTACTGGTCAACAAGTTCAGTTGTTCTTTTTAAATGTGTACGTCAGGATTATCAACTTCCCCAGAGTCAGATGAACTCATGGATACCATTTTTATGTCTCTGCGGACAGGTTGAAGGAAATGGCTAACTAGTGTTAGCGCAATGACTGGAAGTCTATGGTAACTACTAGCATGCTTGTAGATCGCTAGTTAGCATTGGCTCACGAAACTACTTCTCAACTTCCTTCGTACTAGATGCAAGGACAAAAAAATGGTATCCATGAGTTCATCTGACTCTGGAAGTAGATAAAGGGCTTAATTGCCAAAATCTCAAAGTATCCCTTTTAAAAATGCTATATATAGCTTATTCATACCTCCATTATCAATGGATAGAAACAAGGATATTTCATTACAGAAAAGTAATGTCAGTCTCTGTCTAATCATGTCTAGCATTTATAAAGTGCAAACCAGTAGGTCTCTTTACATTGTGTTGGGGTAACTTTAAAAGAGATGGACAGCACACCAAAAATACCTTCAATAATCCATTTAGTTATCACAAGGTTCAGCACCTTCCTACTATTGAGGAATGATCAGAGTGAGCATGTTACCCATTCCTCTGTGACTGTATTAACTCTCCCCGTCCACCACCAGTGTATAGAGCCCATTCCTCTGTGACTGTAGTAACTCTCCCCGTCCACCGCCAGTGTATAGAGCCCATTCCTCTGTGACTGTAGTAACTCTCCCCGTCCACCGCCAGTGTATAGAGCCCATTCCTCTGTGACTGTAGTAACTCTCCCCGTCCACCACCAGTGTATAGAGCCCATTCCTCTGTGACTGTAGTAACTCTCCCTGTCCACCACCAGTGTATAGAGCCCATTCCTCTGTGACTGTAGTAACTCTCCCCGTCCACCACCAGTGTATAGAGCCCATTCCTCTGTGACTGTAGTAACTCTCCCTGTCCACCACCAGTGTATAGAACCCATTCCTCTGTGACTGTAGTAACTCTCCCCGTCCACCGCCAGTGTATAGAGCCCATTCCTCTGTGACTGTAGTAACTCTCCCTGTCCACCACCAGTGTATAGAGCCCATTCCTCTGTGACTAGTAACTCTCCCCATCCACCACCAGTGTATAGAGCCCATTCCTCTGTGACTGTAGTAACTCTCCCCATCCACCACCAGTGTATAGAGCCCATTCCTCTGTGACTGTAGTAACTCTCCCCGTCCACCACCAGTGTATAGAATCCATTCCTCTGTGACTGTAGTAACTCTCCCCGTCCACCGCCAGTGTATAGAGCCCATTCCTCTGTGACTGTAGTAACTCTCCCTGTCCACCACCAGTGTATAGAGCCCATTCCTCTGTGACTGTAGTAACTCTCCCCGTCCACCACCAGTCTATAGAACCCATTCCTCTGTGACTGTAGTAACTCCCTGTCCACCACCAGTGTATAGAACCCATTCCTCTGTGACTGTAATAACTCTCCCCGTCCACCACCAGTGTATAGAGCCCATTCCTCTGTGACTGTAGTAACTCTCCCCGTCCACCACCAGTGTATAGAACCCATTCCTCTGTGACTGTAGTAACTCTCCCCGTCCACCGCCAGTGTAAAGAGCCCATTCCTCTGTGACTGTAGTAACTCTCCCCGTCCACCACCAGTGTATAGAACCCATTCCTCTGTGACTGTAGTAACTCTCCCCGTCCACCACCAGTGTATAGAGCCCATTCCTCTGTGACTGTAGTAACTCTCCCCGTCCACCGCCAGTGTATAGAGCCCATTCCTCTGTGACTGTAGTAACTCTCCCTGTCCACCACCAGTGTATAGAGCCCATTCCTCTGTGACTGTAGTAACTCTCCCCGTCCACCACCAGTGTATAGAACCCATTCCTCTGTGACTGTAGTAACTCTCCCCGTCCACCGCCAGTGTATGGAGCCCATTCCTCTGTGACTGTAGTAACTCTCCCTGTCCACCACCAGTGTATAGAGTCCATTCCTCTGTGACTGTAGTAACTCGTAACTCTCCCCGTCCACCACCAGTGTATAGATCCCATTCCTCACTCTTCTCTGTTGCTGTCTCTCCCCACAGGATCGTGGTTGGAGTTTGACGATCTGAAGCACCCTAACTGTGTCTCCCACACCCAGCTGGTGGTCCCTCCTAGAGAAATCCACGTTGTCTTCTGGGAGTTGAAGACCGACAGACCGGACAACCCACAGACACCTTGCTCTCCCCCTGTATCCCTGACAAGCACTTTACTGACACACAAAGAATTGCAGCAACCTCCCTTAGCCAAACTCTTTGTCAACGATGAATCTCAAGACATCTCTCAGACGGTCTCTAATGATGCGGACACTGACATGGACACCCCCATAACGGCTGGCTATATGGATAACGATATGGTCACAACATTAAGGAATAACGTTAACTCTCCCATCGCCATCGGTTCCACCAGCGTGCCTCATGGCGTACCGGCTCAGTCCTGTTACCCCAACCTCACTCTCCCTCTCCTTCACAACGACACAGCCATTGTCGAGGCACTGGCGGTGTCTGACGATACCGACAACGACATCATGGACACCACGGTAACCACCGGTAACGCTGGTAACTCGTCTATCAGTAGCACCACACTGCTCGACACCTTCGAGGGCCTCTCCCACGATGACATTGTCACCCTGACGCTCGTAGAGGTCAAAGTTGACTCTGATGGGAGGCCGTTGGACGACAACAATGTCTCCCTGGCTCCCAGGCAAAATGGAGACCTCAGTCCTCTTCTACCTGCTCCTACACCTGAGGCCGAGAACCCCGCACCTGCCCATGAAACGCCCCCTGAAACAGATGTTGTCATCATCAAAAGGCCATCGTCCCCTGATACGGCCAGTGGGTTTCTCCTTGACAGCAGTGACGGTCCTTCTGAGCCCGACTCTGAAAAGCCCACTCCTCCTAGTCCTCCCAAGCTCAGAAGGGGCAGAAGCACCAGCAATAAAGCCAAAATGATGGCATCCAACACTCCAGTTGCACCAGCAGCTAAGGTGGTCACGACAACACCACCAAGAACAGCTACACCAATGGCACTTCCTGGAAACTGTGGTGGAATAATCCTGCCTTCAGTTGTATCTATGATGTCACCATCATATGTGGAACCCAGCACCCTCACATCAGAGGCCCCTACTACTCCCTCTCCCCCGCCCCACTCCGAACCCGCTGCTACATCCATCTCTTTGCAGAGCAAACCCGGCCTTCCTCCACCCCTGGACCCCAACTCTCGCTGGTCCTACCTGCTTAGCCTCCACCCCACCTCCATCCCCAATCCCCCAAGAACCCAGAGTCATTTCAACCACTCAACACCCAACCGGTTCCAGCAGCTTTCACAGAGCTGGCAGACCCCAAGCATAGCTCCCCCCAACCCAGACGCCAGGCTGAAGAAGCCTCCGCCTCTACCCAAACCCAAACTAAGTAAGGTGGACAACGAGGCTCTGCCGGTGAAGGCTGCCGATATGTACGGAGGGTTCCAGGCCAGAAGCAGGATCGTAAATATTAACATAAACAGTCCCTCCAAGACTTCACCTCCCACCCAGCTTCTCTCTCAAAGAACTGACCCTCAAAATGGACCCTGGAAGATACCAAGTCAACATGCCGCCCTCGTCTCGCGAAAACCCCTTATCAACCACACTACTTCAGCAGTGCCTATTGTGACATCACTTCCTCCCTCTCAAGGAGTCACGGAGCTCCCTAAAATCTCTTCCTCTAAGAAACACAGCCCAGGCGGTCAGGTCAGTGAGACCGATGCCCTCAGGTACAAGCTGCTGAAGAAGCTGAAAGCCAAGAAGAAGAAACTAGAGAAGCTGAATCAGATGCTGGGTTACCAGGGGGGTGTGGGAGGACGGGGGGAAGTAACCTGCACACCAGACATCACTGATCGGAGTCCTTCCCACACCGTGAGCTCTAGTACCTCTGTCTATGACAGTCCCGCATACGACCAGTTCTTTGCCGACCTTCTGTCGCCGGCGACGACCGCCAGCAACCTATCGCCGGACAGCACGGGCTTCCTGGAGATGCTGACCACCAATGGGCAAGAAGGGGGCGGGGACTTGGCGTGTGGGAGGAATGATATTAGTGGAGCCTCAAAGGTGGTGACACCTGTGATCTTGCCTACGGCCAATCATGGTGTAGTAGTGTCACAGCCTGGTCTAGCCGAGCCAATCACGACCTCTGGTGAGAACTTCCTGGAAGAGTTCATTTCAGGGTCGGCCAATCAGCAGACGGAGATGGAGACTGATACCCTCAGTGCTCTCGACCTGTTCTTTTAAGCTCGTTAACTACAGGTCTAGGATCTGCTAACAACTCTTACCCAACCCCTAAGCTTAAACGTTAGGGGAAATGCTAAGCTTACCTCAGATCAGTGGCTAAGGCTACGTCTCAAATGGCATGCTAATCCCTATATAGAGCCTCTGGTCAAAAGTAGCACCATGGAGATCCTATTAAATTAAACTATTGTAATTCCTAATTATTATGAGTAGTGCACTATATAGGGAGTAGTGTGCCATTTTGGCCGCATACAGACAGTACATGCTACTATTCCTTTCAGTCGGGAGAATATGTGTGTGTGCTTGGCATCAATGGGTTGTTCTGTTCTGGATAGCATGTGTTACATGAAGCGTAATCAAACGGCCATTTTAAAGGGAGAGTTCACCTAAATTACAAAGTGACATATTGGTTTTCTTACCCTGGAAGCGGTCTATGGACAAGGTATGATAGCAATCTATGCTTTGGTTTAGTTTCCCTGGCACTGTTTCCACGTGCTAACATTTTAGCATTTGTGGCACAAATCCCATTCAAGTCATGGGACCGATATTGTTTTCTATGCATCCTGTTCAAATCATATTTAAGTGACTGTTTAGATTCACAATCAATTTTAGATCATTTTGGATGGTTAGGACAGGATGCATGAAAAATGCTAATATCGGTCCCATGAATGGGATTTCTGACACAAATGCTAAAACGTTAGCATATGGAAACAATACCAGGGAAACTTAACCAAAGCATGGATTGCTGTCATCCATAGATTGCTTACAGGGTAAGGAAACCAATGCGTCATTTTGTAATTTGGGTGAATTATCCCTGTAACTCTGGGAAGCACTCGGATATCGCTCATGTATTTTTTTGGTTTACCAAGAATGTTGAAGTTGAACATGGAGTAATGTTAATACTCACTGAGGCTTTGTCTTGAATGGCACCCTATTCCCTACATAGCGCCCTACTTTTGACTAGGGTCTATAGGGATCTGTTCAAAAGTAGTGTACTTTTTAAAGGGAATAGGGTGCTTTTCGTGATGGAACCATAGTACTTACAGGTTCTGAGGCTTTAAGGGAGATTAAAAATGGAGGTTGTTTGAGTATTCTGGGAAGTTAATAGACCCAATTATTTGATCCTGCTTTGTGGAGGGGGGAAAAATCTCCTGCTTTGTGGAGGAAAAATCTCCTGAAGACGACATATGCTGTTTTTGTTTGCCTCTTATTTTCGTTTGTCTGAATTACTTGAAAACCTGAAAACTAGGATAAAAAGCCTGACATCTATGATAAAAATATGTTTGTGTTTTAAAGGGTGGTTCGATCTCTTATCTTTTGAATGTATTTTTTGTAACAAAAAGTGTGACAGAGTTCTAAAATGTTGTGCTGAATCAGATACTGTATGTAATTCTAATAAAATCTTATTTACATGGATACACATGTTTTGGGGGGTTATATAAGTAAGCCTTGTCTGAGCCAGAATCTAATAATTGTTTTTGTATTAGCGTGAGTCCGCGTGATGTAGCTGTACCTCCTGGACAGAACACTTGTCGGTCTTAGTGGAAAATACTGTGACTCCTTGGAGCAAATCAATGCTCCATATTGATCATTTCTAGAATCTAGAAGAAATTGTTTTTGGGGAGAGTTGTGAGAATTAACTAGACTGATCCCAGATATGTATGTGTTATCATGCCAACTCCTGAGGCATGATGGCACAACAGACAGGTAGTGATACCCAGGCTAAGAATCATCAGCAACCTACAGGAAAGTATACAGACTTTACTAAACTAAAATGAAGGGAAAGATATGAAAATGTGGTGATGTAGCTTTGTAGTTATGGTCTCATTACAGGGTGATAAATTGTACTGAATATACATTGTTTGGTAAGTAGTTCCACCACCACCTATTTACTGGTAATACAATCTCACTAGTAGTGACGCTACAAATGGCATACTTTACTTCACCATAGCAGGCTCTTCGATAGTGCTAATGCGCCCCCTAGTGGAGAATATTTGAAAGAGCATGTCCATTTACCCAACCTCGGTTTTTCAATATTCTACCAAAGATGGTAGATAAATAGAGTTTATCCTGATTTTTTTTTTTTTTTTTTTTTCCCAAGGTTTCTGTATGTGTAAGTGGGCGTCACCTCTTTCGCATGAGCATGCTTTTCCCGCGTGAGCTCACGGTTCCTCCATAATATCTGGCATATTCATGCAAAAGAGAGGACTGCAGCTTAAGCCCCACCCTCTTCAACATATATATCAACCAATTGGCGAAGGCGCTAGAACAGTCTGCAGCACCTGGCCTCACCCTACTAGAATAGTCTGCAGCACCCGGCCTCACCCTACTAGAATAGTCTGCAGCACCCGGCCTCACCCTACTAGAATAGTCTACAGCACCCAGCCTCACCCTACTAGAATAGTCTACAGCACCCGGCCTCACCCTACTAGAATAGTCTGCAGCACCCGGTCTCACCCTATTAGAATAGTCTACAGCACCCGGCCTCACCCTACTAGAATAGTCTACAGCACCCGGCCTCACCCTACTAGAATAGTCTGCAGCACCCGGCCTCACCCTACTAGAATAGTCTACAGCACCCGGCCTCATCCTACTAGAATAGTCTGCAGCACCCGGCCTCACCCTACTAGAATAGTCTGCAGCACCCGGCCTCACCCTACTAGAATAGTCTGCAGCACCCGGCCTCACCCTACTAGAATAGTCTGCAGCACCCGGCCTCACCCTACTAGAATAGTCTGCAGCACCCGGCCTCACCCTACTAGAATAGTCTGCAGCACCCGGCCTCACCCTACTAGAATAGTCTACAGCACCCGGCCTCACCCTACTAGAATAGTCTGCAGCACCCGGCCTCACCCTACTAGAATAGTCTGCAGCACCCGGCCTCACCCTACTAGAATAGTCTGCAGCACCCGGCCTCACCCTACTAGAATAGTCTGCAGCACCCGGCCTCACCCTACTAGAATAGTCTGCAGCACCCGGCCTCACCCTACTAGAATCTGAAGTCAAATGTCTACTGTTTGCTGATGATCTGGTGCTTCTGTCACCAACCAAGGAGGGCCTACAGCAGCACATAGATCTTCTGGGCCCTGACAGTAAATCTCAGTAAGACAAAAATAATGGTGTTCCAAAATGTCCAGTCGCCAGGACCACAAATATGAATTCCATCTAGACACCGTTGCCCTAGAGCACACAAAAAACTATACATACCAACCAAGAATTCACCAAATGAGATAAACCCCAAATTGAGACTGCATGCAGAATTCTGCAAAAATAACCTCAGTGTACAACGTAAAACACCAAAAAATGCATGCAGAGCAAAATTAGGCCGATACCCGCTAATGATCAAAATCCAGAAAAGAGACGTTAAATTCTACAACCACCTAAATGGAAGTGATTCCCAAACCTTCCATATCAAAGCCATCTCCTACATAGAGATGAACCTGGAGAAGAGTCCCCTAAGCAAGCTGGTCCTGAGGCTCTGAAAACAAACACAAACAGACCCCACAGAGCCCCAGGACAGCAACACAATTAGACCCAACCAAATCATGACAAAACATAAAGATAATTACTTGACACATTGAAAATAATTTACAAAAAAAACAGCAAACTAGAATGCTATTTTGCCCTAAACAGAGAGTACACAGTGGCAGAATACCTGACCACTGTGACTGCCCCAATATTAAGGAAAGCTTTGACTATGTACAGACTTAGTGAGCATAGCCTTGCTATTGAGAAAGGCTGCCATAGGCAGACCTGGCTCTCAAGAGAAGACAGGCTATATGCACACTGCCCACAAAATGAAGTGGAAACTGAGCTGCAATTCCTAACCTCCTGCCCAATGTATGACCATATTAGAGACATATTTCCCTCAGATCACACAGACCCACAAATAATTAAAAAATAAACCCAATTTTGATAAACTCCCATATCTACTGGGTGAAATACCAGTGTGCCATCACAGCAGCAAAATTGGTGACTTGTAGCCACAAGAAAAGAGCAACCAGTGAAGAACAAACACCATTGTAAATACAACCCATATTTATGTTTATATTTTTTCCCCCTTTTGTACTTTACCTATTTGCACATCGTTACAACACTGTAAATAGACATAATATGACATTTGAAATGTCTTTATTCTTTTGGAACTTCTGTGGGTGTAATGTTTACTGTAAATTTGTATTGTTTATTTCACTTTTGTTTATTATCTACTTCACTTGCTTTGGCAATGTTAATGTATGTTTCCCATACCAATAAAGCCCTTAAATTGAATTGATAGCTGGTTCTCGTCTACTTATTGTCCCCTCCCGCTCGCCCCATCCGCCCCGAACATAACAAATTATCCAGTCACATATCACGCCCTGGGGCACCTGCTCCGCGGCGAGGGAAATAAGTAGACCAGAAAGAATTGCGGAGTGTAGTGTCTCGCGTTCTCTACCATCTCTGGTTCCATCTAGCTACAGTATGTAAATGATTATCAAATAAGGTATTTTATCAGTTGGAGGAATCAATGTTTTGTTTAATTTATTAACATAAATTATGCATGTGTAACAGTCAGTACTAGCTAGGCTGATGTATTGGATGTTCTCTTGACTATCTTATGGTTACTAACGAAGAATACTCCTCGCCAATTGGAACGTCGTGCATGCATAAAATCATAATTGTAAATATATCAAAGTAAAGTGAATCGCCTATAAAATGATTTATTGGTGAGAAGACTAGTAAGAAAAATATTCGTTCCCATACCGGGAGTCGAACCCGGGCCGCCTGGGTGAAAACCAGGAATCCTAACCGCTAGACCATATGGGACGGTGAATTTGTTTGTCATCAATGGACTTTTGAAGATACTACGCAATGACAACAACAATGACGTAACGACGACGGAAGGGTGAGGGAGGTCCGTTGCCAATACGCACATCAGTAAGGAAATGTCTGAGAAATAGTTTGCATAAAACAAACGGAGGAAAAAAACTGACAGTCTAACAGGAAGTACAAGAGAGAGAGAGAGAGAGAGAATGTGTGCGTGTGTGAGAGAGACAGACACAGAGAGAGTTATAACTGTTGTCCCTCTTCTATCCTTATATTCAAAAAGCCTTTCCCCCCTCTGTTCTCCATCTATCCCTCCGTTCTGAGTAGTCATGTTGTCCATAGTGGTGGAACACATCTTTCTCTTGGTCATCGTCACTCTCATTAGCGTCCTGCAGAATGGTAAGATAATTAATACACTTTATATAAATTATTTTGGTTATTATTATAATTAAAAAAATTACGTTTGACTACATTTTTTATTTTATTTCAACAAGGATGTCCCATTCATATGAATAATATATGTATAGAAAGGAGGCCTGGGCAAAAAGACAACTGTGGTAATAATTTAACTTTATGGGTCTTTTTGCCCAGACACACATTAAACCTAATCCTGATATAAAAATCACTTTCAATGGCGATTTTTTAGTCCAGGACTAGGCTTAATCTGTGTTTGGGAAACCGGCCCTATCTCAGGTAAGAGACTATAAACTTAATATATTTTCTATTTGAACCAGGAAGTCCCATTGAGATAAAGAATATCTTTATAAATGGAGACCTGTGGAGGATTTACTCACATTGTAAAGTAGCTTACTATGTGATTTATTACAGACGTTAGTAGTGGTGTAGTGTTCTTTGTTTTTCATACTGTAAAATGTATTTATCATTTAACCTTTCGGTCGATGCTTTGATTTGAATACTATGCTTTACTTTTAAATGACTGTATATCACTTGATAATCACGTCTTTTTCTTCACTTCTCTGATCGACGATGAAATACATTTCTGAACGGTTGGTGTTTTATCTGTCGTGTTTATTTCCAGCTTTCTTTGCAACAAAGGTAGAGAGGGAGGGTAAAGAGCACAACAACAAAACTGCTTTTGAGAGAGTGTCCTGCGCCAAGTAAGTAACTTTCACAAACACACACACACACATATCATTTTTCCCAGACACACATTAAACCTAGTCCTGAAATAAAAATACTGCTTTTAAATGCCAGTAAAACTAAATGCATGCTCTTCAACCGATTGCTGCCCGCACCCTCCCGCCCGACCAGCATCACTACTCTGGACGGTTCTGACCTAGAATATGTGGACAACTACAAATACCTAGGTGTCTGGTTAGACTGTAAACTCTCCTTCCAGACTCACATTAAGCATCTCCAATACAAAATTAAATCTAGAATCGGCTTCCTATTTCGCAACAAAGCTTAGTTCACTCATGCCGCCAAACATACCCTCGTAAAACTGACTATCCTACCGATCCTTGACTTCGGCGATTTCCTTTACAAAATAGCCCCCAACACTCTACTCAGCAAACTGGATGTAGTCAATCACAGTGCCATCCGTTTTATCACCAAAGCCCCTTATACTACCCACCACTGCGATCTGTATGCTCTCGTTGGCTGGCCCTCACTACATATCCGTCGCCAAACCCACTGGCTCCAGGTCATCTATAAGTCTTTGCTAGGTAAAGCCCCGCCTTATCTCAGCTCATTGGTCACCATAGCAGCACCCACCCGTAGCACGCGCTCCAGCAGGTATATTTCACTGGTCATCCCCAAAGCCAACACTCCCTTTGGCCGCCTTTCCTTCCAGTTCTCTGCTGCCAATGACTGGAACGAATTGCAAAAATCTCTGAAGCTGGAGTCTTATATCTCCCTCTCTAACTTTAAGCACCAGTTGTCTGAGCAGCTTACCGATCACTGTACCTGCACACAGCCAATCTGTAAATAGCCCACCCAACTACCTCATCCCCATGTTATTACCTACCCTCTTGCTCTTTTGCACCCCAGTATCTCTACTTGCACATCATCATCTGCACATCTATCACTTCTGTATTAATTCTAAATTGTAATTATTTTCACCTCTATGGCCTATTTATTGCCTCCCTACTCTTCTACATTTGCACACACACTGTACATAGATTTTTATATTGTGTTATTGATTGAACGTTTGTTTATGTGTAACTCTGTGTTGTTGTTTTTGTCGCACTGCTTTGCTTTATCTTGGCCAGGTCGCAGTTGTAAAAGAGAACTTGTTCTCAACTGGCCTTCCTGGTTAAATAAAGGTGAAATAAAAATAAAAAACCCACACACAATGTACAATTATATTCTTTCCCTGTGTATTCAGAATATGAACTAAGCCCATAACCCAAACAAGGAAGCACCATTTTAACTGTTGATCCAGCTGGTTATCGTTTCCCCTGTTCTTTAATGCTTATTTCATTCCCATACATGCTACTATCCCCGTGTATCAAGCCATGACCTAATAATAGCCATGCCGTAACCCACACAAGACTGTGTGTGTTTCTTTACACAATGGTAGTGTTGCCTGTGGGAGAAGGGTTTTGCATATCTCACGTCTCCTCTCTCTCTTTCATCTGGTCACCTTTTGCATGTGATTTCCATCTCTCCTAACATTACTAACCATCACATGGAGTTTCCTCAAACTAGACTCTGCTTACTGTGTGGATCTGCCCTGGGGCTGTAGGGGAGGTTAGACTCTGCTTACTGTGTGGATCTGCCCTGTGGGCTGTAGGGGAGGTTAGACTCTGCTTACTGTGTGGATCTGCCCTGGGGCTGTAGGGGAGGTTAGACTCTGCTTACTGTGTGGATCTGCCCTGGGGCTGTAGGGGAGGTTAGACTCTGCTTACTGTGTGGATCTGCCCTGGGGGCTGTAGGGGAGGTTAGACTCTGCTTACTGTGTGGATCTGCCCTGGGGCTGTAGGGGAGGTTAGACTCTGCTTACTGTGTGGATCTGCCCTGGGGCTGTAGGGGAGGTTAGACTCTGCTTACTGTGTGGATCTGCCCTGGGGCTGTAGGGGAGGTTAGACTCTGCTTACTGTGTGGATCTGCCCTGGGGGCTGTAGGGGAGGTTGGACTCTGCTTACTGTGTGGATCTGCCCTGGGGCTGTAGGGGAGGTTAGACTCTGCTTACTGTGTGGATCTGCCCTGGGGGCTGTAGGGGAGGTTGGACTAACGGTTTCCTGTACAGATGTTAAACCTAGTCCTGGACTAAAAAGCATACTCAATGGGAACAGCCCCATTGTAAGTGTTTTGTATTCCAGGACTTGGCTTAATCTCAGACCAGGAAATCATCCCACAGGGTGCATCTCCATAGTATGAAGTGACTTCCTCTCCTTGTCTCCTTTCCTTCAAATATTCTGGTCAAGAAAAGGAATAACGTAGATAAAGACACATGAAGGAACAGAGGATCAGGACTGTTTCATTGGAGGCCATCGTTGTTGCGCTGATGTACTTCCTGTATTAAAAAAGGAAGCAGTGGACCCACATCCTTTCTCTGCTCCTCACCTTGTTGCATTGTCCAGAAATAACCTGCCTGTAAGCATTTCATTGGACGATGTCTATTATGCACATCCTGGACATGTGACTAATACAACTTCTCTGTAGAGAGGACTAAGTTAAGGTGGTTAGGTTGACATCACGTGTGAAGAAACACACATACACACGCGCACGCGCACACACACACACACACACACACACACACACACACACACACACACACACACACACACACACACACACACACACACACACACACACACACACACACACACACACACACACACACACAAAGTAAAACATTTTGCAATAAAAACCAAAGTTCAGGAAGTTGCTGTGTGGCTGCGCTGTCACACAGGAACTATATGTTTGTATTTTCAGGAAGAGGCAGTGTTTTTATTGCAACACCTCTCCCTCCCTCCCTCCAACCCTCCCTCCCTCCAACCACTCCTCCTTCCTATTGAGAGAGCAAGGCTGAGGATGTTGTCAACCCATTTCATCATTGTTACTTTACTGACTGCAAACTACAGAGTCTTTTACTGACCACAGAATATTTGCAATAGCTCTCGTGACTCAGGGCTCTATTCATTCTGAATTGTTACAGATTCCGCTATAGAACTTCAATAGCCATTTCCGATTGAGCCGACATACGCAGCTGTTACCGTGAACGCAGTCTCCGCTAAAGCGAGAACATTGCCTTTACGTGTCAATCACGCTGTAATGCTGAGTTTCCACGGTATGGATCAGAACCCTAACACTTCATACGAGTCTCAGTGTGTGTTAGTATTCACTGTAACTTCAGCATCAAACTGTCTAAGCCTCCCAAAGGCTCCATTTCAATCAGATCTGCATTAGCCAACATCCACATAGCGGTGGAACTTCGTTAGAGCTGTCGAAGCCACAAGTGGCTCCCGTGTGTGACTCAGTTGGGTAGATTGTGGTATATGCAACGCCGGGGATGTGGGTTTGATTCCCACAGGGGACCAGTAAGAAAAAATATGAACATGTATGCACTCACTACTGTAAGTTGCTCTGGATAAGAGCCTCTGCTAAAGGACTAAAATGTAAATTATACCTAAAGCGGGCATTGGCTATGTTGAGTCACATTAATAGAAATCCCATGCAGCCTCGTAAACTGTAATCTACACCTCCATTAAGATGCTAGGAATCTTTATTTAATTGAATGATTTTTCAGTTGGAGCGTAATTATTTCTGTATAGCCTATGTAACAGTATAACTTTAAACCGTCCCCTTGCCCCGACACGGGCGCGAACTAGGGACCCTCTAGCCATTTCACATCCGTTACACTCACCCCCCTTTCAACCTCCTCCTTTTCCGCAGCAACCAGTGATCCGGGTCAACAGCATCAATGTAACAGTATAACTTTAAACCGTCCCCTCGCCCCGACCCGGGCGCGAACCAGGGACCCTCTGCACACATCAACAACAGTCAACCACGAAGCGTCGTTACCCATCGCTCCACAAAAGCCGCGGCCCTTGCAAAGCAAGGGGCAACACTACTTAAGTCTCAGAGCAAGTGACGTAACTGATTGAAATGCTACTAGCGCGCACCCGCTAACTAGCTAGCCATTTCACATCCGTTACACCTACACTATCTCGCTCTGAATTTCTAACACGAGTGGGGCAGGTGTGGATTTTTTTTTTTTTACCTTTATTTAACTAGGCAACTCAGTTAAGAACAAATTCTTATTTACAATGACGGCCTACCCCGGCCAAACCCAGTCACCGCTCAGCCAATTGTGCGCCGCCCTATGGTTCTCCCAATCATGGCCGGATGTGATACAGCCTGGATTTGAACCTGGGACTGTAGTGACACCTCCAACATCGCCAAAACATCTGTTATGCGTGTGTCTTCTAGCGCCGGTTAACCCTTGATCTGATGGAATCTAGGCCTAACTGTGGTTTTCACCGTGTGTTTCTCTTGTCTGTCTCCATAGTCGTAACTGTATGGATTCATACCCTACCTTCCTAGCAGTGATGTGGTGTGCTGGGCTGTGCCTTAACCAAGGTAAATCATCACAGATACTGTACGTCACGTAATGTTCCCCAGTCTCTCTTTTCATCTAGCTAACACTATCTGTGATCTTGGTGTGTTCAGCTCCGGCTGCCTTCGCAGGGATCATCTACCTGGTGGCCAGGCAGAAGTACTTTGTCGGGTACATGGGTCAGACATCTCAAAGGTGAGAGTGTGTGTACCTGTGTGTGTAATGTATGTATTTGTAACTGATTGACTGCTGTTTTGCATGTGTGTGTGTGTGTGTGACTTAATCAACTGTGTTTCTGTCTGACAGCACTCCAGGGTACCTGTTTGGGAAACGCGTCCTGGCCTTCCTCATCCTGATGTGCATTGTGGGTATCTTCAACTTCCTGCTGTTGCGTTACTTCGGCAGCGACTATAAAGACACCTTGGAAATGATCACCAACGCAGCCTCCGCTCTACTCCTCATTCCCTGAACTACGGCAGTGACAATAAAGTCTATGTTTTGTGTCTGTGTGTGCATGTGTGTATTTGCACAGTGCAAGGGTAGCAAGTGGGGTGATGTGATGGGTGATTCAATGGTGTGCAATTATCTGCTTCTGTGCTCAATCATTTCATGTTATATTTTCTGTAAAAAAAAATGTTTTATTTGAGTATGGGAAATAAAAACACAAAAGCTACATAGTATTGAATTCCATTGAAAATGTATAAAATATGTTGATATGCCACAGCTGTCCTTCTAAATGACATTTGAACAGTTTCTAAAGTCAGTCCAAGGTGACCCTTCATCTAAAGAGCATACAACATCTCAACATCTACATTCAAATGTTCTACAAATCATGTCTCCATGTTCTAGAAATCATGTCTCCATGTTCTAGAAATCATGTCTCCGTGTTCTAGAAATCATGTCTCAATGTTCTACAAATCATGTCTCCGTGTTCTAGAAATCATGTCTCCGTGTTCTACAAGTCATGTCTCCGTGTTCTACAAGTCATGTCTCCGTGTTCTACAAATCATGTCTCCATGTTCTACAAATCATGTCTCCGTGTTCTACAAGTCATGTCTCCGTGTTCTACAAATCATGTCTCCGTGTTCTAGAAATCATGTCTCCGTGTTCTACAAATCATGTCTCCGTGTTCTAGAAATCATGTCTCCGTGTTCTAGAAATCATGTCTCCATGTTCTAGAAATCATGTCTCCGTGTTCTAGAAATCATGTCTCCGTGTTCTAGAAATCATGTCTCCGTGTTCTAGAAATCATGTCTCCATGTTCTAGAAGTCATGTCTCCATGTTCTAGAAATCATGTCTCCGTGTTCTACAAATCATGTCTCCGTGTTCTACAAATCATGTCTCCATGTTCTAGAAATCATGTCTCCATGTTCTACAAATCATGTCTCCATGTTCTACAAATCATGTCTCCATGTTCTACAAATCATGTCTCCATGTTCTAGAAATCATGTCTCCATGTTCTAGAAATCATGTCTCCGTGTTCTACAAATCATGTCTCCGTGTTCTAGAAATCATGTCTCCGTGTTCTAGAAATCATGTCTCCATGTTCTACAAATCATGTCTCCATGTTCTAGAAATCATGTCTCCATGTTTTAGAAATCATGTCTCCATGTTTTAGAAATCATGTCTCCATGTTCTACAAATCACGTCTCCATGTTCTACAAGTCACGTCTCCATGTTCTAGAAATCATGTCTCCGTGTTCTAGAAATCATGTCTCCGTGTTCTAGAAATCATGTCTCCGTGTTCTAGAAATCATGTCTCCGTGTTCTACAAATCATGTCTCCGTGTTCTAGAAATCATGTCTCCGTGTTCTAGAAATCATGTCTCCGTGTTCTAGAAATCATGTCTCCATGTTCTACAAATCATGTCTCCGTGTTCTACAAATCATGTCTCCGTGTTCTACAAATCATGTCTCCGTGTTCTACAAGTCATGTCTCCGTGTTCTACAAATCATGTCTCCGTGTTCTAGAAATCATGTCTCCGTGTTCTACAAATCATGTCTCCATGTTCTAGAAATCATGTCTCCGTGTTCTACAAATCATGTCTCCATGTTCTACAAATCATGTCTCCATGTTCTACAAATCATGTCTCCATGTTCTACAAGTCATGTCTCCGTGTTCTACAAATCATGTTGCCATACACAATACACACTTTTAAAATATTTTCTAACAACGTACATAGCCTTCAGAAAGTATTCATACCTCTCAACTTGTTCCACATTTTGTCTTACAGCCTAAATTCAAAATGGATTAATTAGATTTTTTTTCTCTCCCACCCAGCTACACACAATACCCCATAATGATGAAGTGAAAACCTGTTTTTACAAACGTTTGCAAATTTATTGAAAATTAAATACAGAAATACTCCTGATTCAATACTTTGTAGAAGCACCTTTGGCAACGATTACAGCTGTGAGTCTTTCTGGGTAAGCCTCTAAGAGCTTTACACACTTGGATTGTGCAACATTTGCCCATTATTCTTTTCAAAATTCTACAAGCTTGGAGAAAAAATGGTTGTTTGTCATTGCTAGGCAGACATTTTCAGGTCTTGCCCTAGATTTTCCAGCAGATCTAAGTCAAAACTGTAACTCGGCCACCCAGGAACATTCACTGTCTTCTTGGTAAGCAACTCCAGTGTAGATTTGACCTTGTGTTTTAGGTTGTCCTGCTGAAAGGTGAATTAATCTGTCTTGTGGAAAGCAGACTGAACCAGGTTTTCCTCTAGGATTTTGCCTGTGCTTAGCTCCATGCCATTTCTTTTTTTATCCTGAAAAACTCCCTAGTCCATAACGATTACAAGCATATCCATAACATGATGCAGCCATGAAAATATGGAGTGGTACTCAGTACTATGTTACATTGGATTTGCCCCAAACATAACACTTTGTATTCAGGACAAAAAGTGAATTGCTTTGCCACATTTTTTGCAGTATAACTATTAGTGCCTTTTTGCAAACAGGATGCATGTTTTGGAATATTTTTTATTCTGTACAGGCTTCCTTGTTTTCACTCGGTCAATTAGGTTAGTGTTGTGGAGTAACTACAATGTTATTGATCCATCCTCAGTTTTATTCTATCACAACCATTCATCTCTAACTAATTTAAAGTCACCATTCCTGAGCGGTTTCCTTCCTCTCGGGCAACCGAGTTTGGAAGGACGCCTGTATCTTTGTGGTGACTGGGTGTATTGACACACCATCCAAAGTGTAATTAATAACTTCACCAAGCTCAAAGGGGATATTCAATGTCTGCTTTTTTTATTTGTATGCATCTACCACAGGAGGCTGCAGAGGGGAGGACGGCTCATAATAATGGTTGGAATGGAGTAAATGTAATGGTATCAACCACATGGAAACAACATGTTTGATGTGTTCAATACCCTTCCAGCCATCACCAAGAGTCCGTCCTCCCCTTTAAGGTACCACCAGCCGCCAATCGGTGCCCTTCTTTGCGAGGCATTGGAAAACCTCTCTGGTCTTTGTGGTTGAATCTGTGTTTGAAATTCACTGCTCGACTTGAGGGACCTTACAGATAATTGTATGTGTTGGGTACAGAGAGGAGGTAGTCATTCAAAAAATCACGATAAACACTATTATTGCTCACAGAGTGAGTCCATGTAAACAGCGGGACAGCGGAGTCAATCACCACCTTCCGGAGACACCTGAAACCCCACCTCTTTAAGGAATACCTAGGATAGGATAAAGTAATCCTTCTGACCCCCCCCCCCCTTAAAAGATTTAGATGCACTATTGTAAAGTGGCTGTTCCACTGGATGTCATAAGGTGAACGCACCAATTTGTAAGTCGCTCTGGATAAGAGCGTCTGCTAAATGACTTAAATGTAAACTTATTATGTGAATTGTTTACTTCTGAACTTATTTTGGCTTGCCATAAGAGGTTGAATAGTTAAGACTCTTTTTTTTTTATTAATTTTTTTATTATCTAAAAACATCCTTCCACTTTGTCATTATGGGGTATTGTGTGTTGGTCAGTAACAAAAACAAAAACTCAATTTAATCCATTTTAAATTCAGACTGTAACACAACAAAATGTGGAAAAAGTCAAGGGGAGTGACTTTCTGAAGGCATTGTAAATATGAACTTCTTTTGCGCTATTCTTTCAATAGTTTCATGCCGACTGGCTTACTCCATCTTCCCATTAACATAACAGTGCAGCAGAGGGTTAAATTCTCAAACCAAAGCAGCAACATTGAACTGACCATCCATGTCTTACACTAAACGAGATGATCCAGTCTACTGATAAACAGCTCCCCCCAGTGGTGGAATCCTGCATAGCAGGTATCCCAGCTTCTCACTTCAACTGACAGGTGTCGTTGTCCACTGAAACATGGGCCTCGGGAAGAGGCGAAGAGAGAGGATTTACTCCGCCCTAAATATGTCCGTGTGAGATAAGACCTTTTTTTCTGTATGGAGGTCTATGAGAGAGTGTCGAATTACATGGGGCTAATTTGATTTCAATAGAAGTGTTGTAATTTTTAGACTGTTTCAAATGTACTGATATAAGTGGATGCAGGTGGCATTCAGGCAGCTTTGCGAAAAATGACTTGTTGTTCACACGCATATCTGCCCTCTCATTGGCTAGTATCGTCCCAGCTGACCTCAATTGCCTTAAAGCATTTAGGACATGCATTTCCATTGTTAGAGCGGTCACTCGACTACCTTGTCAATATAATAGATAATCTTTGGCCTATGTCCAGTCTTCTTGCCCATCAAATAGTTATTATTGATTCTTGCTTCTTCTCATCTTCCATGGTAGGAGATCTACAGGGAAGAAATCACAAAGTAAATAAACATGTGCTTGTTTACTTCCTCCCAGAGTGGACACCCTAGCTATGGCCCAATCATCTCCTTCCTCCCAGAGTGGACACCCTAGCTATGGCCCAATCATCTCCTTCCTCCCAGAGTGGACACCCTAGCTATGGCCCAATCATCTCCTTTCTCCCAGAGTGGACACCCTAGCTATGGCCCAATCATCTCCTTCCTCCCAGAGTGGACACCCTAGCTATGGCCCAATCATCTCCTTTCTCCCAGAGTGGACACCCTAGCTATGGCCCAATCATCTCCTTTCTCCCAGAGTGGGCACCCTATCTATGGCCCAATCATCTCCTTTCTCCCAGAGTGGACACCCTAGCTATGGCCCAATCATCTCCTTTCTCCCAGAGTGGACACCCTAGCTATGGCCCAATCATCTCCTTCCTCCCAGAGTGGGCACCCTAGCTATGGCCCAATCATCTCCTTCCTCCCAGAGTGGACACCCTAGCTATGGCCCAATCATCTCCTTTCTCCCAGAGTGGACACCCTAGCTATGGCCCAATCATCTCCTTTCTCCCAGAGTGGACACCCTAGCTATGGCCCAATCATCTCCTTTCTCCCAGAGTGGGCACCCTAGCTATGGCCCAATCATCTCCTTCCTCCCAGAGTGGACACCCTAGCTATGGCCCAATCATCTCCTTTCTCCCAGAGTGGGCACCCTAGCTATGGCCCAATCATCTCCTTCCTCCCAGAGCGGACACCCTAGCTATGGCCCAATCATCTCCTTCCTCCCAGAGTGGGCACCCTAGCTATGGCCCAATCATCTCCTTCCTCCCAGAGTGGACACCCTAGCTATGGCCCAATCATCTCCTTTCTCCCAGAGCGGACACCCTAGCTATGGCCCAATCATCTCCTTTCTCCCAGAGTGGACACCCTAGCTATGGCCCAATCATCTCCTTCCTCCCAGAGTGGACACCCTAGCTATGGCCCAATCATCTCCTTCCTCCCAGAGTGGACACCCTAGCTATGGCCCAATCATCTCCTTCCTCCCAGAGTGGACACCCTAGCTATGGCCCAATCATCTCCTTCCTCCCAGAGTGGATCTATTCCCTTCACTGATTTGAACGAAAATGACTGGTATAAGAAATATCGCGGAGCAATGGGCTGGTGGGAGTCTCCACCATATTTCAATGCTTTTAGATTTGTGGGAAGTTGTGAACGAGTGCACACTTCAGGAGGACAGAGATATTATTGTGACGGACCCTTTGATGGCCACAAGTAAGATTCAGAGAAACACAGATTATTCAGCAGTAAACTGTCCGTAAATAGAGAATACACATCAATAAGCTAAGAGGAAAGTTCCAGATACATTAATAAATAAATAGGCCTTATTCATTCATTGTATTTGACCTTGAAATGGCGTTTGCTGAAGCCGAGCCAGTGTGGGAAGTCGAAGAGGGCATCAGAGTAATATTTCAGGGTGAAGCAGGTATCCTTCCACACGGGGGTGACCTTCTCTCTGTTGCCTAGGAGACGGAAACTCTCCCCTGCCCAGCCACGTAACGCATCACACAGGTCAATCTGAAAACAAAAAAAGCAGAGGGAAAAATGTATTTCAACTTTACATAAAAAAATAATAAATATGAATATGCTATTTTCAATGACAACATCTTGAGAGGTGGCTGAGTAAAGAAAATAAGCTTGTTATCTAAGAATCACTCTTATTAAATATTATTTTTAATAACAGAAAAATGACAAACTCACGTCAACCCTGTAGCTCTCCCCAGCCACAGAGGAGATAGTCCTGTCCAGGCCTCTCTCAATCTCCCACTTGATCAGAGGGTTACGGCCATCAATGGACACCACATACTGCTGGAGCACTGAGGGGAGAGAGATAGCGAGAGCGAGAGCCAGAGAGAGAGAGAGCGAGAGCCAGAGAGAGAGAGCGAGAGAGAGAGCGAGACAGAGAGCGAGAGAGAGAGAGAGAGAGAGAGCGAGAGAGAGAGTGAGAGAGAGAGCGAGAGAGAGAGTGAGAGAGAGTGTCAGAAAGAGTCAGTCAGCCCTGTGAAGGCCACTGTGTTAGTTAGTAATACGCCATGAGTCTCTGTAGTTAGGCTGTGAGTCATACTTAAAAAGGTCACTCTGCACCGCCTGCTACCGGTCACAAACCACAGTTACGTTCCAAATGGCACCATATTCCCTATATAGTACAATCTATTGACCAGAGCCCTGGCCAACAGTAGTGTACTATATAGGGAATAAGGTACAATTTGGGAAGCAGATAGTGATTCATTATAACCTCCATATGGAAGGGCCAGCCCAGGTTAAAAATACATAAATAACATGTTGTTTCACTGCATGGTTAACAACTATGTGCTGCTGATATCCACCAAAACAGACATACCGTATCAGGCTAACATTTACTCCTGTACATATGCAATCTGTTTATTTGATGCAGTAAAGAGTAATGTTATGAAAAGTCATTTATGAAAACCATGGACTCCAGCGCGCCTTGTCTGCTGCAGCCTACAGGTCCATTACAGATAGAACAGTGAAAAGTTTTACCTTTTATGTTTTTGGGAGCTTTCCTATCTGTCGATGAAGGTTTACTTTCACATGCAGACACCAGTATATATATCTTTTTTGAGGTTAGGCTCTTCCTGAAGCGAGTGTAATCTCCCAAATTTCGCAATGTGATTTTCCTGAAAGAAAATAAATTGTTGGGTACATTTTCGAATGGGAAGTTAGTTAAGAAGTTGATGCTCAGTTGAATTAATTATATTTTCAAGGCTGACTAATGCATCAAACTTTTTAAATTAACATATTCCTTACTTTCCCTGCGAGTGCTGGAAGACTACTTTTCCTCCTCTGGATAACTCGAAGTCATCGATGAACACGCAGCAGTTTTCAGGATCGCTTTTCACGAATCGGTAGCCAGCTTCTACCGTGAAACCGGGCGGAGGGTTCCGCAAGAATTCCTCAACTTCTATAACTTCCATCGTACAGCGGGAGACGTCTGTGATCGTCATGTCTTTGGAGATATGTGGAGTTTTCTGTCTCGAGCAATGTCTGTTTTTCTGCTTGCGATTCCAGATCACGTGATGAGGAAATGAAGGTCTTGTAAGATGAACCAGTGATGGGCATTCCGGATCTTTTCAGTGGACCGGCTCGTTCGGCTCAGCTCACCAAAAAGAGCCGGCTCCTTTGGCTCCCAAACAGCTCTTTAAAAAAAAAAAAATGTTTTGTATGTTTTCAAGTCAAACAGTTTGCGATAGTTTTGACTATGATTGGTGGTAAAATAATTCAAATTAAATGATTCAATTAAATCATACTCTACCTTATTAACCACAATGTATTTTAAAATGCATTGGTTTGTTATGAAAAATAATGCTATTAAACATTTGTATTTAAAGTATAACTTTTTAATGTATATAAACAAAGTGCATATAAATGTAACAATTCAAAACAAATACAATCTGGACAGCGTAATAATAGAATATTGCACCATATTAAAGAAAAATAAATAACAATGTGCAAAACTGCAGCATCCCACTTAAAACATTAAACTGGTCCCTCTTTTCGCTCCCTTATTTATTGCCATGTTATAACCAGCAGCACACAGCAATGATTACCATATTTTACTTTTATGAGAGATTTGCATTCAGAAATGCAAGCTGCCTCACTTTCGAGGTGTTTCTTCTCTCAGTAATTATTTGTCCCGTTTTCAAGAAGACTCTCTCAGAGGGAACGGATGTGGCAACTATGCAGAGTTTCCCTGTCATGACTTTAGAAAGCTGGCGGTAGACAGAGGCCTTGTTCTTCCACCAGCTCAGAGGATCTGCAGATCTTTTGAGGAGGGGCTGCTCCAAATAGGATCGGACCTCCATTATGACATCTGCTGAGGGATTCCTTCGTGCTGCATCCCCAGTTGCTCTCTCGTCAAACAGCAACCAAACAGCAGACGTTTGTGGCACTACTGCTGGTGCTTCTGCTCCATCTGATCCCTCTTCTTCCTGTTGCCCTGGTGCCTGAGCCAGCTGACTGCTGGGGCTGTCCCTCCCTGCTGTTGAGGTTATTCTTTGAAGAGCCTCATCAATCGTTCTGGCATCACTGAAGGCTAACTTCTTAAACCTGGTGTCAAGTGCAGCGGTTTCTGATAGCACGTGATTATATTCCATTCTGTGGAACTTTCTGTCCATTGATGAACGTAGGGTGTCCATCAACTCTGTCACATGTCCTGTGGTTACATTTGCTTCTCTCTGGCGGCTGGCTGTGATTCACTGCAGACCCTTACACAGGAGTATCATTTTTGAGGCTGTCACATAGCTGAAAAGAGAGAACAGTAACTTATTAGTTCAGGTTCATGTTTTGTCTACTGATACTACATTCTCATCTACTGCTCATATACATATATAAAACTGTATTAAATAATGATGTAGTAATAACTGCTTACTGTACCTCTCTCCACTGATCTCCACAGTGACCTGCTCAAAGGGTTCCAGGACTCTGCACACCTCCTCCACCACCTGTGCTCGTGTGAAAGTATTCCACAGCTGCTTTCACTTTGTCCACAGTGGGCTTCAGAGCATCTCTTACAATCAGGTTGATTGTGTGGGCAAGACATGGATGATGGGTCCATTTTAACATGTTCATGGCTTTGGTTATGTTAGCTGTATTGTCGCTAACACAACAGACCACTTTTCCATCTACTTGCCATTCTCTGGCCACTCTCAACAGTTCCTCTGCCAAGTTCTCTGAGGGGTGTCTGTCGCTGAACTCAAAGCAGTCCAGAAGACAGCTAGACATCGAAAAATCTTCAATGAAGTGACATGTAACCGACATGTAAGAAGCGGTTACCCTTGATGTCCTGCAGTCAGTGGTAAGGCAAACTGCAGTAGCTTTTTGGACTCTTTCCTGCACTGAGGCCTGTGTTCTCTCGTACGATTGTGGAATAAGTGATTTTGAAAGGGTTTTCCTGCTTGGAATTGTGTACATTCGATTTAGAGTATTGCTATAATTTCTAAAACCTCTGTCCTCCACGATCGAAAATGGCTGGAAATCGGTGGCCTTGTTTTGCTACAGACATAGACTTTTGCATAAACTGGTCCATAGAGAACTGCATTGCTGTGTTTCGCAAAGTAGGCCTACTTGACTGAGTGGATACATCTCCACGTGTGGAGGTGCTGGCTCCACCACTATCACTAGCAGGCCCGCTAGTTTCTCGAAGCTCTGCTACAGCTAGCATCACAGTTGAGTGCACAGTTCACATATGCTGGTGTAGGTTGTGCATAGAACCAACTTTATATGAGATTTTGTTTTGGCAAATTCTACACTGTGCTCTAACATTGTCTACATTATTAAAATGCATCCAAATGTTACTGTGCTTCCGACTCATTTTCCAGCCGTTGTTTTCACAGAGTCTCCTCGGCTGGAGAGAGAGGAAGCGTGAACGACCCGTCACTAAGATGAACTGTCTTTGGAATAGAATGTCTCAGTCAGAAAGTATTTTCTTCACAATATCACATATGAATGACATGGATTGACGCATTCAATAGTGGTGACTTGAAGATTATTTGGATGGAACATTTTTGCTGTATCCATTTAAAAAATAAAAAATCCTTGATCTAAAAGCGACCAGATGTAGTCTATTTTATTTAAACGTTTTCTAGCAAGCAAAACCTAGGCCTACTTTTCCCATTTTGATTTATTCAACTTGTTACAATCTTCTATGTGTTGCTTTACTTTATACACTAGGGCCACACTAGGTTTTAGATTCTAATGCTGGACTCACTGTAGTGTCCTGAAATATGACACAGAAAATATGTATTCACTTTATAACTGCTAGCCTAGTAGGCGTTTTTCCACTCTGTTTGGAATCTTCCAATGAGTAAAAGTCAGACTTGCCCTCAATGATGAGTGATGTTTTTGAGAAAGAATAGACTATTGACACTCACTCTGACCATTTGTTCATTTGTAGGCAACTGGATGAGGCTGAAAAAGTGTGTGTGTGTGTGCTGACTTGACTGGGTGTCTGCTTACCTATGTAGCCTATAATGTGTGTGATCTGAAGGGGCAAACACATGTCTTTCCCCTCTGAAAGTCCCAGAGGGATGAGGTTAAGGGTCAGTCCTCAAAGTGTGTTCCAAATGGCAGCCTATTCCCTATCAGTGGAGGCTCCTCGGAGGAAGAAGGGGAGGACCATCCTCCTCAGTGAATTTCATAAAAATAAAAATAGTGAAATGTTAAATAAAGTTATCCTTTTTAGATAAAACTATACTGAATATATTCACGTCACCAAATAATTTATTAAAACACTCTGTTTTGCAACATCGGTCAACAGTAGACTCGACAGCACTCTGTAGGGTAGCGCCATGGTGTAGCCGGAGGACAGCTAGCTTCCGTCCTGCTCTGGGTACATTGACTTCAATACAAAACCCAGGAGGCTCATGGATCTCACCCCCTTCCATAGACTTACACAGTAATTATGACACTTTTTGGAGGACGTCCTCCAACCTATCAGAACTCTTGCAGTATGACCTGACATGTTGTTCACCCAATCAAAGGATCAGAGAATGAATCTAGTCCTGAAAGCATAAGCTACAGCTAGCTAGCACTGCATTGCATAAAATGTGGTGGGTAGTTGACTCAAAGTGAGAGAAAGACAATAGTTGAACAGTTTTGAA
This sequence comes from Salvelinus fontinalis, assembly GCF_029448725.1. Taxonomy (NCBI): domain Eukaryota; kingdom Metazoa; phylum Chordata; class Actinopteri; order Salmoniformes; family Salmonidae; genus Salvelinus; species Salvelinus fontinalis. Next base: position 479,873 of record NW_026600282.1, read on the forward strand.
CAAATTAATTCCTTCAAAAATGAAGGAGAAGCAAGAGAGAGAGAGCAATATATATATATATTTTTTTTTAACCTTCACTTTCACTTACTTAGCTCGCTAGCTTGTTTAGGCTACTCAAACACCCGGCTCAAACAGAGGGATGCTATGTTAGCTAGCTGGCTATGGTTATCCAACACAGGAACTCTTCCAAGTCAAGGTAAGCTTTGGGTTTTATTAATTTATTGCCAAAGGGGCTCGCTGGTGTAACTGCTAAACTGCTTGCTGACTACACTGTACTGCATGATTGTAGCGGGTTTACTAACTAGTTAGCTCTAGTAGCAATGTTGACTATGATGTTAGCTAGCTAATAATGCCGATAACGATCTAGGCTGTGTGTAGAGGTTAGCGGTTATGATATGAAGGTTTAGGTTGTAAAGATTTTTTTGCCTGGTCACAGACAGCTGTGAGGACACAACAGTTCACCTGACACAGGACTGAATCCAAACATTACACTGTTGATTTTATGTGCATTTTACATTTACTGTACTTTTTACCGCATTTGTTGATAATGAAATCCTCTGGATACATTCATTCAGCAACATGATAATAATATTCCTTGAAAATGTGGGGTAGGTGCAACAAAATACAAAAAAAATGACAAGGGTTTGAGTGAGAGGACTAACTGGTGTCTCCAAGTGGACACACACCTCTCTAAAGTGTTCTCAGTTCCTAAGTCATTTCAATGCACTTTTATGACTCAAAGAAGATTATTAAACTATAAGGTGCTTTTTTTGAGCTCTCATATTTTTTCTGTTGAGGAACTAGAGCAAAAACACTTAGTTGTTTTGTTTGGAACCCCGCTTTTACACAATTACTGTTTCCACAATACTAAAAGGTCCATTATAAATTCTGGGTCAGATGGGTCATTATCTGAATGCTTGTTCTATTGCCAACATGACTAGCTAAATGTTTACAAGACGATTCAATGGAGCAGATTGTCATTTTTGGTGCTCATTAAAATGAAGTCATGAGTGCTCTCAGATGCTTGGTCCGCGGCAAATTTTTCATAGCAATACAAACAAACAGGCTAATTCTGTTCAGGACAGCCCAGGGTATAGCACCATGTCATCTGGTAACTGTACATCAAACATAGTAATGATGAACTTTGACACTGTGTATGACATTAGTTTTATGATATGGAAATGTCAAGTCCACATTTGGACTCACGGTGTTTGACTTACTTGTATAACATCAAAGCGGTTTGTATTATTTTTCAAAAATACATTGTGTCCTCTTCATTTTACAGAATTCCTCTCACTCAGACAACAAAACATTTGCAAATGTTGCCCGATTAGCGGGTACTCAAGTTCAGAGCGGCTGTCAGTCGAAACCCATACAGATCTGTCAAACAGAGAACATGAGCTCCGACGTCGGATCTGGGTGTGTGTGTAAAAGTGTAGTGTTTGTGTGTCGGTGACTGTGATGTGTGCATCTGTGTCTCTTTTTTTCCTGTGAGAGAGCAGTGTGTATTGTGTTGTCATGTCTTTGCTATCATTAAATTGAAGACTTATAGTTTTTATCAAAGATTCCTGGAATTAGGGATTACGCGATCACTTGAGTAATAACGTAACTAATTAACTATGAATTTGGGAGCACCAGGGAAAGTTGTCAGATTACAAAGTTATAATTTCCCAATATAACCTTTCAGATATTTTCATATCTGATCAATAGTCTTCTAGTTAATGATTTATTTACTTTACCTCACGTTAGTCTCATTCCAAACGTTGTAAATTGTTGATTATCTGCACAAACCCAGTCTTCACTATGAGTCATCCATACATCAATTGTCTTAAATCATGTATTTATTACTAACTAATTAATTCACAAAAACGCATAAACAAACAAACAAACTTAAAATTGGTTACATGAAATGGGAGAAATATGCCCTAGTGGCTGAACCGGCATGGCGGTTTGTTAGACAAAAGGGAAAATTGCGTTCGACTAAGAATTCACTACAGAGTCCATAATTATAACAATTGACATGCTAATCCTTACACATGAACGCTCACTCATTCGGGAACAATTGCAATCAATATATATATATTTACGCTCGGTGTGTGTCGTCTTGATCGTTGGAGAGAAGTTAGTTTCTGTTGGAGTGAAGTTAGTTTCTGTTGGAGTTCCTTCTGTCTCGGTTATTGTGGATAGTTCAGAGTGACATTCGTTATAGAATGGATGTTTCGGCGGTTGTCTTTCTTCGCGTTCAATGATACCGAATTCCTAGCTGCAGACTAGTAGTCAATATCAAAGACTTGTTCTTATTCGGCTAAGAGTTTAACCACGTGGTATGGTTAAAGATTCAGCAATTATACTTAACCTTCGTTCTCCCCATGGAGAGAAAACATGGTCCAATGGTAATTTCTCAGAGTTGATTTTTATTCAGATAGCAGGAAGGGGCTGTCCTTGGATGTCTGACCCAACTGGCTCAGGGGCGGGTCCTCGGGTTTAGTTCAAATCAAAAAGGGATTTGTATTTTTCTTCATTAAACAGTCCAAAATCATATTACACAATTATACAAACAGTATCATACTCACTCATTCATTTTATACAACAAACAGATGTAAACCTCATATCTGAGGTTATTATATAAACAGCGGTATGGTAATGTAGTCCCACAGTCTCTCATGAGTTTCCCACATGGGGACAAACGGGCATGTTAATAGCTGGACTTTCCACCGATCTTTTATACTTTTGCAGTAATATGAAATATGTTCATACCTCAAGTTCTGTGAGGGGGAAGAGAATTCCTTTGTCCTGAAAGTTTACCCTCTCTCTTAATACTGTTTGGCCATGAGGAGATTCTCAGGAATTTACAACGTCTCTCTGTGATCACTGCATGGGTTGTGGTAGGAAAGGGAGAGGCAGGGAGAGGGGGATGGGGTTTTGTAATACCCAAGCAGGCAAAGTCATGACAGTGTTGACAGAATCTGATTGGGGTCACTTGTCCAGCCCTGAATATTTATATGGTACAATAGAGTGCTCAAGTGGGTTGAACTGATTTCGACCCCTTCTTTCTCTCTCCACCCCTCCCAATTCTCTATTAGCTTCTCTCTCTCCCTCTTATTCTCTATATTGACCCCCCCCCCCCCCCTCAGAGGATAAGTCAGAAAAACTGTAATATTGCAAAGCAATATTTTTCTGCCAAGTCCTTTTTTACTCATCCTCAAACTGTTGTAGTACACTCAAATCGTCAGAAGAGGTCACTATTGACCTGTCTCTGGCTCCTCAACTGTTCTTTTGCAGTGGTGGCCTGCCTGTTTGACTGCAAAGAATGAGACAAGACAGACAGAAAGACACATAAGAGGGAGAGACAAGACAGATAGGGGTTGACTATAGTCTACACTAGACAGAGAATAGGGAGGGTCAGGGGTTGACTATAGTCTACACTAGACACTAAACACAGAACAGTGAATAGTGAAAAGAACAGTGAACAGGGAACAGACTGTGAACAGGGAACAGACAGTGAACAGGGTACAGAACAGTGAACAGGGAACAGAACAGTGAACAGAACAGTGAACAGGGAACAGACTGTGAACAGGGAACAGACTGTGAAAAGGGAACAGACTGTGAACAGGGAACAGACTGTGAACAGGGAACAGAACAGTGAACAGGGTACGGAACAGTGAACAGGGAACAGACTGTGAACAGGAAACATAACAGTGAACAGGGTACAGAACAGTGAACAGGGAACAGAACAGTGAACAGGGTACGGAACAGTGAACAGGGTACAGAACAGTGAACAGGGTACAGAACAGTGAACAGGGTACGGCACAGTGAACAGGGTACGGAACAGTGAACAGGGTACGGAACAGTGAACAGGGTACAGAACAGTGAACAGGGAACAGAACAGTGAACAGGGTACAGAATAGTGAACAGGGTACAGAACAGTGAACAGGGAACAGACTGTGAACAGAACAGTGAACAGGGTACAGAACAGTGAACAGGGTACAGAACAGTGAACAGGGTACAGAACAGTGAACAGAACAGTGAACAGGGAACAGAACAGTGAACAGGGAACAGAACAGTGAACAGAACAGTGAACAGGGAACAGAACAGTGAACAGAACAGGGAACAGAACAGTGAACAGGGTACAGAACAGTGAACAGTGAACAGGGTACAGAACAGTGAACAGGGTACAGAACAGTGAACAGGGATCAGAACAGTGAACAGGGATCAGAACAGTGAACAGGGAAAAGAACAGTGAAAAGGGTACAGAACAGTGAACAGAACAGTGAACAGGGATCAGAACAGTGAACAGGGAACAGAACAGTGAACAGGGAACAGAACAGTGAACAGAACAGTGAACAGGGTACAGAACAGTGAACAGGGTACAGAACAGTGAACAGAACAGTGAACAGGGTACAGAACAGTGAACAGAACAGTGAACAGGGAACAGAACAGTGAACAGACTGTGAACAGTGAACAGAACAGTGAACAGGGTACAGAACAGTGAACAGGGTACAGAACAGTGAACAGAACAGTGAACAGGGAACAGAACAGTGAACAGAACAGTGAACAGGGTACAGAACAGTGAACAGGGAACAGAAAAGTGAACAGGGAACAGAACAGTGAACAGAACAGTGAACAGGGTACAGAACAATGAACAGGGTACAGAACAGTGAACAGAACAGTGAACAGGGAACAGAACAGTGAACAGAACAGTGAACAGTGAACAGGGTACAGAACAGTGAACAGAACAGTGAACAGGGTACAGAACAGTGAACAGAACAGTGAACAGAACAGGGAACAGAACAGTGAACAGGGTACAGAACAGTGAACAGGGTACAGAACAGTGAACAGTGTACAGAACAGTGAACAGGGTACAGAACAGTGAACAGGGTACAGAACAGTGAACAGGGAAAAGAACAGTGAACAGGGATCAGAACAGTGAACAGGGATCAGAACAGTGAACAGAACAGGGAACAGAACAGTGAACAGAACAGTGAACAGGGTACAGAACAGTGAACAGGGTACAGAACAGTGAACAGGGTACAGAACAGTGAACAGGGTACAGAACAGTGAACAGGGAACAGAACAGTGAACAGGGAACAGACTGTGAACAGGAAAAGAACAGTGAACAGGGTACAGAACAGTGAACAGGGAACAGAACAGTGAACAGTGAACAGGGTACAGAACAGTGAACAGGGAATAGAACAGTGAACAGGGAACAGAACAGTGAACAGGGTACAGAACAGTGAACAGGGAACAGACTGTGAACAGACTGAACAGGGAACAGACTGTGAACAGGGAACAGAACAGTGAACAGGGAACAGACTGTGAACAGGGAACAGAACAGTGAACAGGGAACAGAACAGTGAACAGGGAACAGAACAGTGAACAGGGAACAGACTGTGAACAGGGAACAGAACAGTGAACAGAACAGTGAACAGGGAATAGAACAGTGAACAGGGAACAGACTGTGAACAGGAAACAGAACAGTGAACAGGGTACAGAACAGGGAACAGAACAGTGAACAGAACAGTGAACAGGGAACAGAACAGTGAACAGGGTACAGAACAGTGAACAGGGTACAGAACAGTGAACAGGGAACAGAACAGTGAACAGGGAACAGAACAGTGAACAGGGTACAGACCAGTGAACAGGGTACAGACTGTGAACAGGAAACAGAACAGTGAACAGGGTACAGAACAGTGAACAGAACAGTGAACAGGGTACAGAACAGTGAACAGGGTACAGAACAGTGAACAGGGAACAGACTGTGAACAGGGAACAGAACAGTGAACAGGGTACAGAACAGTGAACAGGGACCAGACTGTGAACAGGGAACAGACTGTGTACAGGGAACAGACTGTGAACAGGAAACAGAACAGTGAACAGGGTACAGACTGTGAACAGGAAACAGAACAGTGAACAGGGAACAGACTGTGAACAGGGAACAGAACAGTGAACAGGGAACAGACTGTGAACAGGGAACAGACTGTGAACAGGAAACAGACTGTGAACAGGAAACAGAACAGTGAACAGGGTACAGACTGTGAACAGGAAACAGAACAGTGAACAGGGAACAGACTGTGAACAGGGAACAGACTGTGAACAGGGAACAGACTGTGAACAGGGAACAGACTGTGAACAGGAAACAGAACAGTGAACAGGGTACAGACTGTGAACAGGGAACAGAACAATGAACAGACTGTGAACAGGAAACAGAACAGTGAACAGAACAGTGAACAGGGTACAGAATAGTGAACAGGAAACAGAACAGTGAACAGGGTACAGAATAGTGAACAGGGAACAGAACAATGAACAGACTGTGAACAGGAAACAGAACAGTGAACAGAACAGTGAACAGGGTACAGACTGTGAACAGGGAACAGAACAGTGAACAGGGTACAGACTGTGAACAGGGTACAGAACAGTGAACAGACTGTGAACAGGGAACAGACTGTGAACAGGAAACAGAACAGTGAACAGAACAGTGAACAGGGAACAGAACAGTGAACAGAACAGTGAACAGGGAACAGACTGTGAACAGGGAACAGAACAGTGAACAGGAAACAGAACAGTGAACAGAACAGTGAACAGGGTACAGAACAGTGAACAGGGAACAGACTGTGAACAGGGAACAGAACAGTGAACAGGAAACAGAACAGTGAACAGGGTACAGAACAGTGAACAGGGTACAGAATAGTGAACAGGGAACAGAACAGTGAACAGGGAACAGACTGTGAACAGGAAACAGAACAGTGAACAGGAAACAGAACAGTGAACAGGGTACAGAACAGTGAACAGGGAACAGAACAGTGAACAGGGAACAGAACATTGAACAGGGAACAGAACAGTGAACAGGGTACAGAACAGTGAACAGGGTACAGAATAGTGAACAGGGAACAGAACAGTGAACAGGGAACAGACTGTGAACAGGAAACATAACAGTGAACAGGAAACAGAACAGTGAACAGGGTACAGAACAGTGAACAGGGTACAGAATAGTGAACAGGGAACAGAACAGTGAACAGGGAACAGACTGTGAACAGGAAACAGAACAGTGAACAGGAAACAGAACAGTGAACAGGGTACAGAACAATGAACAGGGAACAGAACATTGAACAGGGAACAGAACAGTGAACAGGGTACAGAATAGTGAACAGGGAACAGAACAGTGAACAGGGAACAGAATATTGAACAGGGAACAGAACAGTGAACAGGGAACAGAACAGTGAACAGAGAACAGAACAGTGAACAGAACAGGGAACAGAACAGTGAACAGGGAACAGAGCAGTGAACAGGGAACAGAACAGGGAACAGAACAGTGAACAGGGAACAGAACAGTGAACAGGGAACAGAACAGTGAACAGAACAGTGAACAGGGAACAGAACAGTGAACAGGGTACAGAACAGTGAACAGGGTACAGAATAGTGAACAGGGTACAGAACAGTGAACAGGGTACAGAATAGTGAACAGGGAACAGAACAGTGAACAGGGAACAGACTGTGAACAGGAAACAGAACAGTGAACAGGAAACAGAACAGTGAACAGGGTACAGAACATTGAACAGGGAACAGAACAGTGAACAGGGTACAGAATAGTGAACAGGGTACAGAATAGTGAACAGGGAACAGAACAGTGAACAGGGAACAGAACATTGAACAGGGAACAGAACAGTGAACAGGGAACAGAACAGTGAACAGAGAACAGAACAGTGAACAGAACAGGGAACAGAACAGTGAACAGGGAACAGAGCAGTGAACAGGGAACAGAACAGGGAACAGAACAGTGAACAGGGAACAGAACAGTGAACAGAACAGTGAACAGGGAACAGAACAGTGAACAGAACAGTGAACAGGGAACAGAACAGTGAACAGGGTACAGAACAGTGAACAGGGAACAGAACAGTGAACAGGGTACAGAACAGTGAACAGGGTACAGAACAGTGAACAGGGTACAGACTGTGAATGAGTGAATGGTAGAAGAAGAAAAAAATAAGCACAGATTGATGGGAAAGAGAGGTTGAGGGTGACAGGTTTAACGAAAGAATGATAGCAGGAGAGAAATACAAAATAATGAAGAGAGAGGGAGAGAGAGGTGTGGGTAAAGAGAGAGGGAGAGAGAGAGGTGTGGGTAAAGAGAGAGGGAGAGAGAGAGGTGTGGGTAAAGAGAGAGGGAGAGAGAGAGGTGTGGGTAAAGAGAGAGGGAGAGAGAGAGGTGTGGGTAAAGAGAGAGGGAGAGAGAGAGGTGTGGGTAAAGAGAGAGGGAGAGAGAGAGGTGTGGGTAAAGAGAGAGGGAGAGAGAGAGGTGTGGGTAAAGAGAGAGGGAGAGAGAGAGGTGTGGGTAAAGAGAGAGGGAGAGAGAGAGGTGTGGGTAAAGAGAGAGGGAGAGAGAGAGGTGTGGGTAAAGAGAGAGGGAGAGAGAGAGGTGTGGGTAAAGAGAGAAAGAGTTTTTTTTTTTTTTTTTTTTACATTTGCAAACATTTCTAAAAACCTGTTTTTGCTTTGTCATTATGGGTATTGAGATGTCATTATGGGGTATTGTGATGTCATTATGGGTATTGATTGTAGATTGATGAGGGGAAAACAGTATTTAATCCATTTTAGTATAAGGCTGTAACGTAACAAAATGTGTAAAAAGTGAAGGTCTCTGAATACTTTCCGAATGCACTTTATGTGTGGGTAAAGAGAGAGAGAGATGCATTTATCACCGACCTCAACCGAGAGTCTCTCAGAGCCTTCACAGTCAGCCCACTAACACCTCTCTCAGACCACAGAAAAATCACAGTGTATTTGAGAAGAGTGGAACCCAACCATGAAGCATCACAGCCCAATAAATTACATGGTACTAAACAGGCCTATAGATGAAGTGCAAACAGTACAGACATCTATCCACAAGCAATTAGTTGCCAAAAAAAAAAAATCTCTCCTGGACAACTTTTTAGCCTTAACATTCTCCTACAGCAATGAAGGTGTACATTTGGCCGTTTATAACATAAACTTTATATTTGAACAAAAAAGGAACAGCACATTAGAAATCAGCTGGATGGAATTGAGGAATCTAGTCACCTTATTCTGGAACGTCACAGTGATCAGGGCGAGTTAGTTACAATTGTGTTTCTATTTCCGGCAACATTCGTGCGACGCTAGCTCGTGCAAGTGGCGGGAGGCGAAAGCGGTACTTTTAGTTGAGAGATTGATAGTTTTACACTGACAGGATCGCACAAAATCCTAAAATCGATCAACATGGCAAGCATTATATGTTCAGTACGAGGCTGTCACAATAATTGAATGAAGAGGAGGCAGTTTTACAACTACAATGTTGTGACAACCAACCCCTATGGTGATCTGAATGTGCCTGTGGAACCCCATGCGACCTGCATCCACCTCCTAAAGACAGTCTTTGCGGCTCTGGCTCAAAGTGTTAAACCTAAAGAAACCACCAAAACTTCCCTTTGTGTGTTCCTATCACTTATTTGACAAGAATCCTACAATGTTGTGACAACCAACCCCTATGGTGATCTGAATGTGCCTGTGGAACCCCATGCGACCTGCATCCACCTCCTAAAGACAGTCTTTGCGGCTCTGGCTCAAAGTGTTAAACCTAAAGAAACCACCAAAACTTCCCTTTGTGTGTTCCTATCACTTCTTTGACAAGAATCCTACAGTGAAGCTTCCTTATGATGCTCCATTTGTGAAGAAGCGTCAAGGTGTTGGTCAGGCAGTCATCAGTGACAGGTAATAGGCTGACCACACCTCTCGCGTCACGTGCGCGAACGTTGCAAAATAAATTTAGAAATCTATGTTATTCAATTATTGCACCCACACTGCCCGCGAGCGTCAACGAGCGTCTGCATTGCCAAGGGCTAAAATAGAAGTCCTTTCTATTTCTGAAGCAGATCGCGCTGCCTCTCCCATCTCCTCATTGGTTTATAGAAGCAGGCACCCACATGCCATCTCCTCATTGGTTATACCCACGTGGGTGATTGAAAGACGAACTGTGTTGCCGGTCGGTGTAGTAATATTATGAAAGTTTAGATGCCAATTACCATATAAGTTCAAAGATGAAAAAGGCTGGATGTAAGAGCTGTCGCTCTCCTCATCCTCAGATGAGGTGAGGAGAGAAGGATCTTCAGACCAATATGCGGAGTCAGGGAAATATGCCATCTTTATTATTAATAACGAAGAAGATGGTAACACGAAACAAAAACAAAATACTTTCAAAACTTACAAAATAACAAAACGACGTTGACGCAACCTGAACATAAACTTACATAGACAAACGTAAACTCACGAACAGGAACGGACATCGAAACATACGAACAGCCAAACAGCTCCAAAAGTGAGTACATCGAACACAAACGAAGACATCACAGGAGACAATCACCCACAAACAAACAGTGAGAATGCCCTACCTAAATATGACTCTTGATTAGAGGAAAATGCAAACCACCTGCCTCTAATCAAGAGCCATACCAGGCAAACCGAAACCAACATAGAAACAGATAACATAGACTGCCCACCCAAAACACATGCCCTGACCATAAACACATAAAAACTAACATAAATAGGTCAGGACTGTTACAGTACCCCCCCCCCAAGGTGCGAACGCCGGGCGCACCAGCACAAAGTCCAGGGGAGGGTCCGGGTGGGCAGTTGACCACGGTGGTGGTTCCGGTTCAGGACGCTGTCCCCGCACCACCATAGTCACTCCCCTCTTCTTTCTACCCCTTCTACTGACCACCCTAACACTACCTTCCCCTAAATAAACAGCTAGCACCGGGACAAGGGGCAGCACCGGGACAAGGGGTAGCACCGGGACAAGGGGCAGCACCAGAACAAGGGGCAGCACCAGGATAAGGACCATCACTGGAATAAGGGGCAGCACCGGGACAAGGGGCAGCACCGGGACAAGGGGCAGCACCGGGACAAGGGGCAGCATCGGGACAAGGGGCAGCACCGGGACAAGGGGCAGCACCGGGACAAGGGGCAGCACCGGGACAAGGGGCAGCACCGGGACAAGGGGCAACACCGGGACAAGGGGCAACACCGGGACAAGGGGCAGATCCCGGCTGAAGGACTCTGGCAGGTCCTGTTTGGACGGCTCTGGCAGGTCCATGCAGGCTGACGGCTCTCGACGCTCATGGCAGACTGACGGCTCTCTACGCTCATGGCAGGCTGACGGCTCTCGACGCTCATGGCACACTGACGGCTCTCTACGCTCATGGCAGGCTGACGGCTCTCGACGCTCATGGCAGGCTGACGGCTCTCGACGCTCATGGCTCTCTGACGGCTCTGGCTGCTCATGGCTCTCTGACAGCTCTGGCTGCTCATGGCTCTCTGACGGCTCTGGCTGCTCATGGCTCTCTGACGGCTCTGACTGCTCATGGCTCTCTGGCGGCTCTGGCAGATCCTGTCTGGTTGGCGGCTCTGGCAGAGCCTGTCTGGTTGGCGGCTCTGGCAGATCCTGTCTGGTTGGCGGCTCTGGCAGATCCTGTCTGGTTGGCGGCTCTGGCAGATCCTGTCTGGCGGGCGGCTCTAGCGGCTCCTGTCTGGCTGACGGCTCTAGCGGCTCCTGTCTGGCGGATGGCTCTGTAGGCTCATGGCAGACGGGCGGCTTTGCAGGCTCATGGCAGACGGGCGGCTTTGCAGGCTCCTGGCAGACGGATGGCTCAGATGGCGCTGGGGAGACGGATGGCTCAGATGGCGCTGGGGAGACGGATGGCTCTGGCCGGATACGGCGCACTGTAGACCTGGTGCGTGGTGCCGGAACTGGAGGCACCGGGCTAATGATAAGCACCTTCCTACTAGTGCGTGGAGCAGGGACAGGGCACACTGAACTCTCAAAGCGTACTCTATACCTGGTGCGTGGTACCGGCACTGGTGGCACCTGGCTGAGGGCACGCACCTAAGGACTAGTACGGGGAGAAGTGACAGTGTGTACAGGACTTAGGAGACGCACAGGTGGCTTAGTGCGTGGGGCCGGAACTGGAGGCACTGAACTGGATACACGCACTATAGGGAGAGTGCGTGGAGGAGGAACAGGGCTCTGGAAATGCACTGGTAGCCTAGTGCGTAGTGTAGGCACTGTAGGTACTAGGCTGGGGCGGGGAGGTGGCGCCGGAAATACCGGACCGTGCAGGCGTACTGGCTCTCTTGAGCATTGAGCCTGCCCAACCTTACCTGGTTGAATGCTCCCGGTCGCCCACCCAGTACGGGGAGGTGGAATAACCCGCACCGGGTTGTGTAGGCGAACCGGGGAAACCATGCGTAAGGCAGGTGCCATGTATGCCGGCCCGAGGAGACGCACTGGAGACCAGACGCGTTGAGCCGGCCTCATGACACCTGGCTCAATGCCCAATCTAGCCCTACCAGTGCGGGGAGGTGGAATAACCCGCACCGGGCTATGCACACGTACAGGAGACACCGTGCGCTCTACTGCGTAACACGGTGTCTGCCCGTACTCCCGCTCTCCACGGTTAGCCTGGGAAGTGGGCGCAGGTCTCCTACCTGCCCTTGGCCCACTACCCTTTAGCCCCCCCCCCAAGAAATTTTTGGGAGTTACTCACGGGCTTTTCGGGCTTCCGTGCAAGACGTGTCCCCTCATAATTCCGGTTACGAGCTTGATACTCCGGCTTCCATCCACGTCTCCTAGCTGCCTCCTTAAACCACCGCTCCTGGGCTGTGGCTGCCTCACTCTCCTCACGAGAGCAGCGATATTCTCCAGTTTGCGCCCAGGGTCCTCTACCGTCCAAGATCTCCTCCCAAGTCCAGAAATCCTTATTGCTCCGTCGAGCATTCCCATACCGCTTGGTCTCTGTATTTTGGTGGGTGATTTTGTAAGAGCTGTCGCTCTCCTCATCCTCAGATGAGGTGAGGAGAGAAGGATCTTCAGACCAATATGCGGAGTCAGGGAAATATGCCATCTTTATTATTAATAACGAAGAAGATGGTAACACGAAACAAAAACAAAATACTTTCAAAACTTACAAAATAACAAAACGACGTTGACGCAACCTGAACATAAACTTACATAGACAAACGTAAACTCACGAACAGGAACGGACATCGAAACATACGAACAGCCAAACAGCTCCAAAAGTGAGTACATCGAACACAAACGAAGACATCACAGGAGACAATCACCCACAAACAAACAGTGAGAATGCCCTACCTAAATATGACTCTTGATTAGAGGAAAATGCAAACCACCTGCCTCTAATCAAGAGCCATACCAGGCAAACCGAAACCAACATAGAAACAGATAACATAGACTGCCCACCCAAAACACATGCCCTGACCATAAACACATAAAAACTAACATAAATAGGTCAGGACTGTTACACTGGAAGGAGGAGAGATGACTAGAAATAATTCGGTTGACCGTTTTAGGTGTGGATTGTCAGAGTAGAGGACCTTGTGCATTTCAGGTAAAATAACAACTCAATGTTTATATCCCAGGACAAATTAGCTAGCAACAGCAAGCTAGCTAAATAGGACAAATTAGCTAGCAAGTGCAAGTTAACTAGCTAAATTACCATACATTTTTAATGCTTTTCGACCTGTTCCCAAATTAATGTAATTGGATCAGAGTTTGTTTTGATATTTTAACCTGCGTGTCGTGATCGCGTTTGGTGTCGGGGGACAACATAAATCTATGCACGATGGCGCAGGCGCGCAGCCGGTTTGGGTTCCGTGTAAAACGCTTGAGCCGTTTGCCTGCTCTCATTTTGTGTCTCCCTCTTCTATCTAAGCACAGTCTCATAATAGCACAATTAATTTCCTCTACAACTCAATACAAAATGCACATTTTTATATATACTTAATTGTTATGATTATTAAATATTATAAGAGCGTCCATGCAGTATGGTGTTTTATTGTACGGTTTTGTTATTAATTGTCCATTGACTTGCTTAACGAGCCATACTGATTTCTTAACAGATGACACAACAGGCTCAAGTGTTCACCAAATTGATAATGGGGATTGGCCAACACAGATAGAAGGAATGGATATGCCTTCAGAGAAAGATACCCAAACCCAATGGGAAGACCCATCTCTAAGTCATCACAACTACAGCTCAGGTAAAGCCCACTACCTGTGAGGCAGGGACACAGTGCCCAGCAGCACCTCTCTCCAAAACCCTGCTGAGGAACGAAGCACTCTGTCCACTGCATACAGGCTTGTCTCTTTCTGCCTTTTCTACCCTGGCGGAACATCTTCTACCCCTCTACAAAGGCAGCTTTCAGTTAGACCTGACAGACCAACTTCCGATGACACTGATGAAGCTGAAGCTCAACTTGCTGCAGCAATACCTAGCAGAATGTTTTGGTGTTTCCCAGAGGATTGTCAGTCGAGTGATTTAGTTATTGGATTGACATGGCGGAAGGGAATCTGAAGGAGTACATTCCATGGTTGCCAAGGGAGACCATCCGTGCTAGAATGCCACAATGTTTTAAGGACCACTACCCAGGAACAACCGGCATTATTGACAGCTCAGAAACTGCTTTACAGAAGTGCAAGCATCTGGATTCAAGGGGGGAAATCATTCAGCCATTACTACGCCCAGAACACTATCAAGTACCTGGTGGCCATTGCACCTTGTGGTCTAGTGATGTTCATCTCCTCAGCATATGGAGGTAGATGTGGCGACAAATATATAACATCGTATTCTGGGTTCCTGGAGTACCTCTGTACAGGTGATGAGCTCATGGCTGACCGGGGCTTCACAATCCGTGATATGCTACACAAGTGGAAGGTCAAGTGAACAATTCCAGCCTTCACAAAAAGAGACGCACAGCTGTCAGAGGAGGACACCACATCTACAAGACAGATAGCTAACGTGAGGGTTCATGTGGAACGCGTAATTCAAAGGCTCAAACGGTTTAGAATCATCTCACAGACAGTGCCAATCAACCTCTCATCTAAAATGAACATACTATTTAGAATCTGTGTTGCCCTGTGTAACCTGCAAGGTGATGTCAATCATGAAGACGCTGAATGAACTGACTAGTCACATGCCATTTACAAGGTCGTTTTCCAAATATGAATTAAAGTTGTCAAAAGTTACGTTAAATAAATGTAAATTCATTCTTTAACAACTCGACTTAATTATTTGTTTTACATTACTGATGAATATGAATAAAAAACAAAGCCATAAAAACAATTTCCATAATACTGTGACTGTTGATGCATTAAGGCAGGCTTTTTTATTGACAAACAATATGTTAATAGTAACTGCAAACAGGAGAGACATCTGACTACATACGTCTACAGAGCCGCATATATATTTGTCACTCAGTGACAATCTACCTGATGCTCCTCAACAATAAATGGCAGCCTGTGTGTAAAGTAGAATGCCTTCAACCTCAGGAGAGGCTCTGCACAGAACTGTGCATCATGGGAACAGGAATGACAACTTGCTGTGACAGAGGCCAGATGAACACCTTACTTTCTCTCAGTCAGTTTGCAAAACATACCAATTTTTAGCTGCATGTAGTAGCCACGTGGCCCATGTGGTTGCAGTTGGGCTGTGCCCTCCATCACCTTCACATCACAGGCTTTCCCATTGATGACATCATCCAGAGAATCACAGCCCTTCCTCATGACAGGACACTTGATCTCCAACAGCTCCTTGGAGTTCAGCACTCCCGCCAGGGCTTGCTGATAGCCACGGCTCTTCAACACTGACAACAGTGCCGCTGTGGTCCACAGAGTAACCACAGTCTTCCAGCCACTGGGAGGCCATCAACTCATTATCTTCAAATACATTAAAATGGTACAGCCACAAATAAATATTCCTTTCAGTCCAATTTGACCTGGGACGCTACTGGCTGTGATATTATTGCTGGTCCAGCATTAACACACTTATAGAGCAGACTCCCCAAAGGCAGATGCAGGTGTCTCAGGCTTATATTCAATTCCTCCTGTGAGTGGAATGCAGGAGTGGGAACCAGGGGTGGACATTCTGGACTCTTTTCTGCATATTGGTCACTGGCCTTATGGTGTGTGAAGTCAATGCTGTTTAACCGCTTTGGCTCAAGGCTATGCCAGTTAGCACACTGGACACTGCATTCTGCACCGGTGATAGAATGTTTGTTACAAAAAAATACATTTAGAGAAAATCCCATGATTAATTATTGTGTGACTGAGGACTGTCACGATCGTCTTGCTGAGAAAGAGAGGACCAAGGCGCAGCGCGTGAAAAATACATCTTCTTTTAATGAAGGAAAAAACAAACACTTACAAAATGAACAAAACAAACGATCCTGAAGCTAAACCTGAACTAAGTGCACACATAGAACATAGACAATTACCCACAACCACCTAAAGCCTATGGCTGCCTTAAATATGGCTCCCAATCAGAGACAACAATAAACAGCTGTCTCTGATTGAGAACCAAATCAGGCAACCATAGACTTTCCTAAACACCTAAACTGAACACAACCCCATACATACTACAAAACCCCCTAAACAATACACACACCCTAAACTAGACAAAACACACAAAGACAACCCACCCCAACTCAAGCCCTGACCAACTAAATAAATAAAAGAAAAAGGAACAATAGGTCAGGAACGTGACAGAGGACTATGTGATCAACTTCATCAAAACACATGCAAGTTTCATCATAAACTTACCTTGCTATTGTTCCCAATGAGATGAGACCACTTATACTTACCATACTTTAGGTATTACCCCCCCCCCCCCCCAACCATAAGGATATTTTACAAACCTTATTCACCCAGAAAAACAACAACACTAAAGAAATACATGTGATGCTGACATGTTTAAATACATTTCATACCCTTCTCACCTGGACTCCATAACCTACCTTGCTTTACCAACATGAGATTTGACAGGATACTTGACAGGATACCCCACATTAATACAGCAGTTCTGTTCATCCACAAATACATGATATTAACATAACCAATAAATAATGACATTCTCAATTCAGCTTCCATCCAACAAATCGTTTGGTCTAACTGCTATGTTAAGCCTGACTATTTTATCATTCTGTGTCTAGATAAGGCAGTATTACGCACTTTCATCTATGAAAGGAACGAAGAAAATAGGCTATGAACATCATCTGAGAACTCTATCATAACGTCAGCCTATGGATTATAGTAACTGTCACCACAACACATGTAGGCTACTTGTATGCTGTAATCGCTTATGTTAAGAAATACTAGTGCAAGCGACTTTGCTTATTAGCCTACCTTCCACAAAATTGAGACTGCATGACTTTCCAAGGCCAATACAAGGGCATCCATCCGTCTCTCCTGATCCGTTGTTGAATACAAGTGCCCCAAGCAGAGTGGTAAGAGCTGCTTGATTGGCTGGGCTGAACATCGACCTTCAAAAATACCATTCCCTTCCTCTCCTGGTGAAGCCATTTGTGTCTGTTCCCAAATCTAAGCCATGTTTTGTTTTATTTGTTAAGATGTGTTAATGATGCACATTTTTTTTTATTATTAGCTAGCCACCGCTCTGATGTAAATAGCAAGCATTGAAGGAAGTTGTAAAATGGAAACAAACACAATCGTGTTCGAATGGAACTGGGTCAAGTGGGTGGGGCTACATAAGGCGAATAGAATGAAACCACTTCTAGGGAATTGGAATATATTAAACAAACCTCAGCATGAGGAACTGACTATCCAAAATGGTGATGTGGTGAAATCACTTACCAAACCTCTACAGCAATATAACAAAGAGCCCAGAACAACAAGATATACAGGAACAATTACACATTCTTAAATCAGCAGTCAAAGACTATCAGAATCCTGTGGATACCCCAATTACAGAAGAATTATTGGAAAAACTATGCACTCTCCAACCCAAAAAGACTGGTGGTGCTGATGGTATTTTAAATGAAATCATCAAATATACAGACCACAAATTCAAACTGGCTATACTCAAACTCAACATTATTGTAACAGTCCTGACCTGTTTTATGTTGTTTTTATGTGTTTATGGTCAGGGCGTTAGTTTTGGGTGGGCAGTCTATGTTATTTGTTTCTATGTTGGTTTTGGTTTGCCTGGTATGGCTCTTGATTAGAGGCAGGTGGTTTGCGTTTTCCTCTAATCAAGAGTCATATTTAGGTAGGGCATTCTCACTGTTTGTTTGTGGGTGATTGTCTCCTGTGATGTCTTTCGTCGTTGTCGATGTTATTCACTTTCGGAGCTGTTTGGCTGTTCGTGTGTTTTGATGTAACGTTCCTGTCCGTGAGTTTACGTTTAGTGATGTGAGTTTATGTTCAGGTTTCGTTCTACGTCGTTTTGTTATTTTGTAAGTTTTGAAAGTGTTTTGTTTTGTTCCGTGGCTATTTAATTTATAAAAAAAATGGCTTATTTCCCTGAAACCGCATTTTGGTCTGAAGATCCTTCTCTCCTCACCTCATCCGAGGATGAGGAAAGCGACAGCCTTAACAGAATCACCCACCACGCTAAGACCAAGCGGCCAGGGAGAAATAAACGGAGTAAGGGACAGAAGAAGGAGCAATGGACATGGGAGGATTTATTGGATGGAAAAGGTGTCTACACATGGGAGGAGATCCTAGCTGGTAGAGATCGCCTCCCATGGGAACAGCTGGAGGCACTGAGGAGAGCGGAGGCTACCGGAGAGAGGAACCGGAGCTATGAGGGAACGCGTCTGGCACGGAAGCCAAAAAAGCCCGTAAGTAATTCCCAAAAATTTCTTGGGGGGGGGCTAGGAGGTAGTGGGCCAAGGGCAGGTAGGAGACCTGCGCCCACTTCCCAGGCTTACCGTGGAGAGCGGGAGTACGGGCAGGCGCCGTGTTACGCAGTAGAGCGCACGGTGTCTCCTGTACGAGTGCATAGCCCAGTGCGGGTTATTCCACCTCCCCGCACTGGTAGGGCTAGATTGAGTATTGAGCCAGGTGTCATGAGGCCGGCTCAACGCGTCTGGTCTCCAGTGCGTCTCCTCGGGCCGGCATACATGGCACCTGCCTTACGCATGGTTTCCCCGGTTCGCCTACATAGCCCGGTGCGGGTTATTCCACCTCCCCGCACTGATCGGGCAACCGGGAGTATTCAACCAGGTAAGGTTGGGCAAGCTCAATGCTCAAGAGAGCCAGTACGCCTCCACGGTCCGGTATTTCCGGCACCACCTCCCCGCCCCAGCCTAGTACCTACAGTGTATACACTACGCACTAGGCTACCAGTGCGTATCCTGAGCCCTGTTCCTCCTCCACGCACTCTCCCTGTAGTGCGTGTATCTAGCCCGGTGCCTCCAGTTCCGGCACCACGCACTAAGCTACCAGTGCGTCTCCAGAGCCCTGTACAAACTGTATCTTCTCCCCCTACTAATCCTGATGTGCTTGTCCTCAGCCCGGCGTCACCAGTGCCGGTACCACGCATCAGGGATAGAGTAGGCTTTGAGAATACAGTGTGCCCTGTCCCTGCTCCCCGCACTAGTAGGAAGGTGCTTGTCATTAGCACGGTGCCTCCAGTTCCGGCACCACGCACCAGGTCTACAGTGTACCGTATCCGGCCAGAGCCATCCGTCTCCCCAGCGCCATCTGAGCCATCCGTCTCCCCAGCGCCATCTGAGCCATCCGTCTCCCCAGCGCCATCTGAGCCATCCGTCTGCCAGGAGCCTGCAAAGCCGCCCGTCTGCCATGAGCCTGCAAAGCCGCCCGTCTGCCATGAGCCTGCAAAGCCGCCCGTCTGCCATGAGCCTACAGAGCCGTCAGCCAGACAGGAGCCGCTAGAGCCGTCAGCCAGACAGGAGCCGCTAGAGCCGTCAGCCAGACAGGATCTGCCAGAGCCGCCAACCAGACAGGATCTGCCAGAGTCGCCAACCAGACAGGATCTGCCAGAGCCGCCAACCAGACAGGATCTGCCAGAGCCGCCAACCAGACAGGATCTGCCAGAGCCGCCAACCAGACAGGATCTGCCAGAGCCGCCAGCGAGCCATGAGCAGCCAGAGCCGCCAGCGAGCCATGAGCAGCCAGAGCCGCCAGCGAGCCATGAGCAGCCAGAGCCGTCAGAGCGCCATGAGCGTCGAGAGCCGTCAGAGCGCCATGAGCGTCGAGAGCGTCAGCCTGCCATGAGCGTCGAGAGCCGTCAGCCTGCCATGAGCGTCGAGAGCCGTCAGCCTGCCATGAGCGTCGAGAGCCGTCAGCCTGCCATGAGCGTCGAGAGCCGTCAGCCTGCCATGAGTGTCGAGAGCCGTCAGCCTGCCATGAGCGTAGAGAGCCGTCAGTCTGCCATGAGTGTCGAGAGCCGTCAGCCTGCATGGACCTGCCAGAGCCGTCCAGCCAGGACCTGCCAGAGCCGTCGAAACAGGACCTGCCAGAGTCCTTCAGCCGGGATCTGCCCCTTGTCCCGGTGTTGCCCCTTGTCCCGGTGCTGCCCCTTGTCCCGGTGCTGCCCCTTGTCCCGGTGCTGCCCCTTGTCCCGGTGCTGCCCCTTGTCCCGGTGCTGCCCCTTATTCCGGTGCTGGTCCTTATCCTGGTGCTGCCCCTTGTTCCGGTGCTGCCCCTTGTCCCGGTGCTACCCCTTGTCCCGGTGCTGCCCCTTGTCCCGGTGCTGGCTGTTTATTTTGGGGAAAGTAGTTTTAGGGTGGTCAGTGGAGGGGGTAGACAGAAGAGGGGAGTGACTATGGTGGTGTGGGGACAGCGTCCTGAGCCGGAACCACCACCGTGGTCAACTGCCCACCCGGACCCTCCCCTGGACTTTGTGCTGGTGCGCCCGGCGTTCGCACCTTGAGGGGGGGGTACTGTAACAGTCCTGACCTGTTTTATGTTGTTTTTATGTGTTTATGGTCAGGGCGTTAGTTTTGGGTGGGCAGTCTATGTTATTTGTTTCTATGTTGGTTTTGGTTTGCCTGGTATGGCTCTTGATTAGAGGCAGGTGGTTTGCGTTTTCCTCTAATCAAGAGTCATATTTAGGTAGGGCATTCTCACTGTTTGTTTGTGGGTGATTGTCTCCTGTGATGTCTTTCGTCGTTGTCGATGTTATTCACTTTCGGAGCTGTTTGGCTGTTCGTGTGTTTTGATGTAACGTTCCTGTCCGTGAGTTTACGTTTAGTGATGTGAGTTTATGTTCAGGTTTCGTTCTACGTCGTTTTGTTATTTTGTAAGTTTTGAAAGTGTTTTGTTTTGTTCCGTGGCTATTTAATTTATAAAAAAAATGGCTTATTTCCCTGAAACCGCATTTTGGTCTGAAGATCCTTCTCTCCTCACCTCATCCGAGGATGAGGAAAGCGACAGCCTTAACAATTATCCTCACTGCAGGTATTTTATGATATTTGGAACCAAGGATTGATCACAACAATCTATAAAAATGGAGACAAATTTGCCCCAAATAATTAGAGGAATTTGCGTTAACACCAACTTGGGGAAAATTCTCTGCAGTATCATAAATAGCTGACTACGTCATTTCCTTGATGAACACAACGTCCTGAGCAGAAGCCAGGTTGGATTTGTAACAAATTACCTCACATCAGACCACAGGTATATCCTCCACACTAATTGACAGACAAGTAAACCAAAACAAAATCAACAAAGCATTTGATTCAATTTGGCACAAAGGTCTTTTTTATTATTATAAACTAATACAAAGTGGCACTGGAGGGAAAACATATGATGTTATTAAATCAATGTTCACTAAAAACAAATGTGCGGTTAAAACTGGCAACAAGCAAACAGACTTCTTCTCTCAGGGGCGTGGAGTGAAACAGGGCTGTCCAATAAGTCCAACATTATTTAACATCTACATTAATGAATTGGCAAAAACATTAGAAGAATCGGCAGCACCTGGTATCACCCTACACAACACTGAAATCAAGTGTCTGCTGTACGCAGATGACCTGGTGCTGCTGTCTCCCACTAAGGAGGGTCTGCTGTATGCAGATGACCTGGTGCTGCTGTCTCCCACTAAGGAGGGTCTGCTGTCTCTCACTAAGGAGAGTCTGCTGTATGCAGATGACCTGGTGCTGCCGTCTCCCACTAAGGAGGGTCTGCTGTAGACAGATGACCTGGTGCTGCTGTCTCTCACTAAGGAGGGTCTGCTGTCTCTCACTAAGGAGGGTCTGCTGTAGACAGATGACCTGGTGCTGCTGTCTCCCACTAAGGAGGGTCTGCTGTCTCTCACTAAGGAGGGTCTGCTGTAGACAGATGACCTGGTGCTGCTGTCTCCCACGAAGGAGGGTCTGCTGTATGCAGATGACCTGGTGCTGCTGTCTCTCACTAAGGAGGGTCTGCTGTAGACAGATGACCTGGTGCTGCTGTCTCCCACTAAGGAGGGTCTGCTGTCTCTCACTAAGGAGGGTCTGCTGTAGACAGATGACCTGGTGCTGCTGTCTCTCACTAAGGAGGAGTTACAGCAGCACCTAGATCATCTGCACAGGTTCTGTCAGACCTGGGCTCTGACAGTTAATCTAAAGAAAATAAATATAATGATATTTCTAAAGAGGTCCGGAAATCAGGATCACAGATATAAATTATATTTGGACACAGTTCTATGAAAACACACCAAAAACGACACCTATTGTCACGCCCTGGCCTTAGTATTCTTTGTTTTCTTTATTATTTTAGTTAGGTCAGGGTGTGACATGGGGAATGTTTGTGTTTTGTTGGTTTTGGGTGTTTTTTATGGTAAAGGGGTTGTTGGGTATAGTATATGGGTTTGTGTGGAGTAAATGTGTCTAGTGTTGTCTATGTATGTTTAGTTGTCTAGGAGAGTCTATGGTTACCTGAATGAGTTCCCAATTAGAGACAGCTGATTTCGGTTGTCTCTGATTGGGAGCCTTATTTAGGGTAGCCATAGGCTCTCATTGGTGGTGAGTAATTGTCTATGTCAGAACGTTTGTAGCCTGTGTGTGTAAGTGCACAACGTTATTTAGCTTCACGGTCATTTGTTGTTTTGTTCGTTTTGTTAAAGTGTTTCGTGTTTATTTTTCGTCATCTTTTAAAATAAAAGAAGATGGCTTATTTTCCTAAAGCTGCGTTTTGGTCCATCAATCCTCCACACGATCGTGACACCTATCTAGGACTAAATATCAGCAACACAGGTAGCTTTCACATGGCTGTGAACAAGCTGATGGACAAAGCAAGAAAAGCATTCTATGCCATTAAAAGTAACATTGAAATCGAAATTCCAATTAGAATCTGTTGAACCACTTGCTCTATATGGCAGTGAAGTATGGGGTCCACTCTCTAACAATGAATTTATCAAATGGGACAAACATCCAATCGAAATACTGCATGCAGAGTTTTGCCAGACCTTATTGTGCAAAGAAAACCTCCAAATAACAATAATAATAAATGTAGAGCAGAATTGGGCCAAATCCCCTCCTTATTCTAATAGAAAAAAGAACCACCACATTTTACAACCATCTAAAAACAAGCGACCCCAAAACACAATGTCAAGAAATGAAACAACAGAAAAGACCCCTCAGCCAGCTTTCTGAGACTCAGTTCACTAACCCAAACCAACCCCATAGAGCCTCAGAACAGCAGTCAGCCAGCTGGTTCTGAGGCTCAGTTCACTAACCCAAACCAATCCCATAGAGCAGGGGTGTCAAACTCATTCCACGGAGGGCCTAGTGTCTGCAGGTTTTTGTTTTTTCCTTTCCATAAAGCCCTAGACAACCAGGTGTGGGGAGTTCCTAACTAATTAGTGATGTTAATTCATCAATCATGTACAAGGGAGGAGCGAAAACCCGCAGACACTCGCCCCCCCCCCCCCGTGGAATGAGTTTGACACCTGTGCCATAGAGCCTCAAGGCATCACACAGAACATCTGGCCCAACCAAATCATCACAAAGCAAAAAGAAAAATATTTCACCTATTGGAAAGACACCACAAACAATCAAAGTAAACTTCAATGCCATTTGGTTCTAAACAGATAGTACATGGTGGCAGATTATCTGACTACTGTGACTGATAGAAATCTGAGGAAAACACTGACTAGGTACAGACTCAGTATGCAGTCTGGCACCTGACCGCCCGTCCAGCATCACTACTCTGGACGGTTCTGACTTAGAATATGTGGACAACTACAAATACCTAGGTGTCTAGTTAGACTGTAAACTCTCCTTCCATACTCACATTAAGCATCTCCAATCCACAATTAAATCTAGAATCGGCTTCCTATTTCGCACCAAAGCATCCTTCACTCATGCTGCCAAACTTACCCTCGTAAAACTGACCATCCTGCCAATCCTCGACTTCGGTGATGTCATTTACAAAATAGCCTCCAACACTCTACTCAGACAATTGGATGCAGTCTATCACAGTGCCATCCGTTTTGTCACCAAAGCCCCCTTTTCTACCCACCACTGCGACCTGTATGCTCTCGTTGGCTGGCCCTCGTTTCATATTCGTCACCAAACCCACTGGCTCCAGGTCATCTATAAGTCTCTGCTAGTTAAAGCCCCACCTTATCTCAGCTCATTGGTCACCATAGCAGCACCCACCCGTAGCACGCTCTCCAGCAGGTATATTTCACTGGTCACCCCCAAAGCCAATTCCTCCTTTGGCCGCCTTTCCTTCCAGTTCTCTGCTGCCAATGACTGGAACGAATTGCAAAAATCCCTGAAGCTGGAGACTCATATCTCCCTCCCTAACTTTAAGCACCAGCTGTCAGTGCAGCTCACAGATCACTGCACCTGTACATAGCCCATCTGTAAATAGCCCATCCAACTACCTCATCCACATACTGTTATTTAGTTTTGCTCCTTTGCACCCCAGTATCTCTACTTGCACATTCATCTTCTGCACATCTATCACTCCAGTGTTTAATTGCTAAATTTTAATTATTTCGCCACCATGGCCTATTTATTGCCTTACCTCCCTTATCTTACCTCATTTGCACACAATGTATATAGACTTTTTATGCCTTAATGTGTTATTGACTGTATGTTTGTTTATTCCATGTGTAACTCTGTGTTGTTGTTTGTGTCACACTGCTTTGCTTTATCTTGGCCAGGTCGCAGTTGTAAATGAGAACTTGTTCTCAACTAGCCTACCTGGTTAAATAAAGGTGAAATAAAGGCCGGTCATCACAGGCAAACCTGGCTGCCCAGAGAGGACAGGCTGTGCTTCCTCTGCTCCAGGGGAGAGGTAGAGACAGAGCTGCATTTCCTATTACACTGTGACAAACACTCAGACTTAAGAGAGTATTTCTTTCCCAAAATTCTCATTCAGTACAAAGAATTTGAAACTATAAAAGATAAAGAAAGAATCAAACATTTTGTCACGCCCTGACCTTAGAGATCCTTTTTATGTCTCTATTTTGGTTTGGTCAGGGCGTGAGCTGGGGTGGGCATTCTGTTTTGGCCGGGTATGGTTCTCAATCAGAGGCAGCTGTCTATCGTTGTCTCTGATTGGGAACCATACTTAGGTAGCTCTTTTTTAAGTTGACTTTTGTTTAGGGCACATAGCCTGTAGCTTCACGGTTTGTTTTGTATGGTTTATTGTTTTTTTGTCGGCGTCATTCTTAAATAAAGTAACATGTACGCTTACCACGCTGCACCTTGGTCCTCATCCTTCAACAGCTGTGACACGTTTATTGGGTGAAAAGCCAAAATGTGCAGTTTTGGCAGCCAAATATTTGTCCTCCTGCCAACCTGAGGGACAGCCAGTGAAAAGTGCAATGTAATGTCAATAATATTTCCCGTTTTGTATTGGCTTTCATACCATGTCATGTGGCTTCTCAGTCATGTTGAGACTGGTCTACTGCTATTGCTTTAATGTATTGTTATTGTCATTAGAGTTTTTCTCAATTGCTAAAACACTAAAACCCATTAGCTGAACAAAGTTCAAAGTTGCCTGGACTCATTTAGCTAATTATGCAGTCTGTTGTCAATACCTTAAACCATTTCACATGGTAAAACACAATTTGCAGATCTCACTTAGACTTTTCAGCAAAACTCTAAACCCATTCTCATTCTCAAAACACATTCTGCACTCTAATGCACATGTCATCCATACTGGTAAACACAAGTGGCAACAATCAAATACAAATAGAGAACACGTGTCATTGATTGAACACAACCACTCAAAATGGATTTAACCTGTTTCAAATGATGCGACACGAACAATATAAGCCAGTTCAGAGAGCCAACAGGTTGTTGAGGGTGGGAAGGAGAAAGTCTGAGAATGGATAGAAGAAACAATGTGAGAGGACGAGGACGAGTGAGTATGCGAGGTGGGCGACGAGGAGGAAGAGGGCAAGAAAGAGGAAGACGAAGACAAAGAGTGGAAATATCTGATGAAATTCGAGCAACAGTTATAGACCATGTTCTTGTCCATGGACTGACAATGAGGGAAGCAGGACTTAGAGTGCAACACAATTTGAGCCGATTTTCTGTGTCCACCATAGTAAGGACATTCAGAGAAGAGAATAGGTACAGTATACTACTGTATTTTTGTAATTGCAAATTTACTGTACTACACTATATGCAGCTGTTTCATTTGCAAAGTTAATCACTGTATGTATTGTACTGCATGAATGTTTTGTAACTGCACAACTACTTTTTGTAGAATTGCAAGGCTGCCACATGCAGGTGGAAGGACAGCTATATTCACTCGGGATCAAGAGGCCGTTATAGTTGGCATGGTCCTTCAAGATAATGCAATACGACTCAGAGAAATCCAGGAACGAGTGATACAAGACAACACACACTTCCAGGGAATCGACAGTGTGAGCATTTCCACATGTCACGCCCTGGCCTTAGTTATCTTTGTTTTCTGTATTATTTTAGTTAGGTCAGGGTGTGACATGGGGGATGTTTGTGTGTGTTTGTCTCGTCTTGGGTGGTTGTATTGTATAGTTTTTTTTTGTAGAGTTCTTGGGGTTGTGTTCAGTGTAGGTGTTTAGGTACGTCTATGGTTGCCTGGAATGGTGCTCAATCAGAGACAGCTGTCTATCGTTGTCTCTGATTGGGAGCCATATTTAAGGCAGCCATAGGCATTAGACAGGTTGTGGGTAATTGTCTATGTCTATGTTGCATGTGTGCACGTAGTTTGTACAGCGTCACGATCGTTTGTTGTTTTTGTCTTAGTTTGTCAGTGTTCTTCAGTCTTCGTTATATTAAAAGAAGATGTATTCATATCACGCTGCGCCTTGGTCTACTCTTTCACCTCAAGACGATCGTGTCCTCCATCGTAACAGGATGCGAATGAAACAAGTATACAGAGTACCCTTTGAGCGCAACTCACCAAGGGTGAAAGAACTGCGAGCTCAGTATGTGCAAGTAAGTGTACATTCAGAAACATTTACTGTAATCCAGATTGTCTACAGTACTAACACATACTATGTGAATGACATTACTCTTCAGTACATACAATGTATGTGAATCAGAAGCCTAATTGTACTCTACAGTATAGCACTGTCTCTGTACGACTTACAAAATCCTACATACAGTATATTGTATTTCTACACAGACAATATTTGACTTGGAATCTTTGGACAGACCCCATGAGTTCATCTTTGTCGATGAAGCAGGCTTCAATCTAACAAAGAGGAGAAGGAGAGGCCGAAACATGATTGGACAGTGGGCCATTGTTGAGGTCCCTGGTCAACGAGGTGGCAATGTCACAATCTGTGCTGCTATCAGCAACCATGGTGTTCTACATCACCATGTTACACTCCGGCCATATAACACCCAGCACCTTCTACGATTTATTGCCAATCTAAGAGATGTTTTATTTTGAGCAGCAGGTTCAAGAGCTAAATGAGAATCCGATTCCCACCTATGTGATAGTGTGGGACAATGTCAGTTTCCACCGAGCTGCTCAGGTAAGGGAATGGTTTAACATCAATGGGCAGTTTATGAACTTGTACCTCCCTCCATACTCGCCTTTCCTGAATCCGATTGAGGAGTTTATCTCCTCTTGGAGATGGAAAGTGTATGATAGACAACCCTACACCAGAGTAAATCTGCTGCAAGCCATGGATTTAGCCTGTGGTGATATAGGTGAGGAATCATGTCAGGGCTGGATACGGCACACAAGAGGCTTCTTCCCCCGTTGCCTCAGGAGGGACAATATTGCTTGTGATGTCAACGAAGTGCTCTGGCCTGACCCAGCCCAAAGACAAGAAGAAGTGCTCTGGCCTGACCCAGCCCAAAGACAAGAAGAAGTGCTCTGGCCTGACCCAGCCCAAAGACAAGAAGAAGTGCTCTGGCCTGACCCAGCCCAAAGAGAAGAAGAAGTGCTCTGGCCTGACCCAGCCCAAAGACAAGTAGAAGTGCTCTGGCCTGACCCAGCCCAAAGACAAGAAGAAGTGCTCTGGCCTGACCCAGCCCAAAGACAAGAAGAAGTGCTCTGGCCTGACCCAGCCCAAAGACAAGAAGAAGTGCTCTGGCCTGACCCAGCCCAAAGACAAGAAGAAGTGCTCTGGCCTGACCCAGCCCAAAGACAAGAAGAAGTGCTCTGGCCTGACCCAGCCCAAAGACAAGAAGAAGTGCTCTGGCCTGACCCAGCCCAAAGACAAGAAGAAGTGCTCTGGCCTGACCCAGCCCAAAGACAAGAAGAAGTGCTCTGGCCTGACCCAGCCCAAAGACAAGAAGATGTGCTCTGGCCTGACCCAGCCCAAAGACAAGAAGAAGTGCTCTGGCCTGACCCAGCCCAAAGACAAGAAGAAGTGCTCTGGCCTGACCCAGCCCAAAGACAAGAAGAAGTGCTCTGGCCTGACCCAGCCCAAAGACAAGAAGAAGTGCTCTGGCCTGACCCAGCCCAAAGACAAGTAGAAGTGCTCTGGCCTGACCCAGCCCAAAGACAAGAAGAAGTGCTCTGGCCTGACCCAGCCCAAAGACAAGAAGAAGTGTTCTGGCCTGACCCAGCCCAAAGACAAGAAGAAGTGCTCTGGCCTGACCCAGCCCAAAGACAAGAAGAAGTGCTCTGGCCTGACCCAGCCCAAAGACAAGAAGAAGTGCTCTGGCCTGACCCAGCCCAAAGACAAGAAGAAGTGCTCTGGCCTGACCCAGCCCAAAGACAAGAAGAAGTGCTCTGGCCTGACCCAGCCCAAAGACAAGAAGAAGTGCTCTGGCCTGACCCAGCCCAAAGACAAGAAGAAGTGCTCTGGCCTGACCCAGCCCAAAGACAAGAAGAAGTGCTCTGGCCTGACCCAGCCCAAAGACAAGAAGAAGTGCTCTGGCCTGACCCAGCCCAAAGACAAGAAGAAGTGCTCTGGCCTGACCCAGCCCAAAGACAAGAAGAAGTGCTCTGGCCTGACCCAGCCCAAAGACAAGAAGAAGTGCTCTGGCCTGACCCAGCCCAAAGACAAGAAGAAGTGCTCTGGCCTGACCCAGCCCAAAGACAAGAAGAAGTGCTCTGGCCTGACCCAGCCCAAAGACAAGAAGAAGTGCTCTGGCCTGACCCAGCCCAAAGACAAGAAGAAGTGCTCTGGCCTGACCCAGCCCAAAGACAAGAAGAAGTGCTCTGGCCTGACCCAGCCCAAAGACAAGAAGAAGTGCTCTGGCCTGACCCAGCCCAAAGACAAGAAGAAGTGCTCTGGCCTGACCCAGCCCAAAGACAAGAAGAAGTGCTCTGGCCTGACCCAGCCCAAAGACAAGAAGAAGTGCTCTGGCCTGACCCAGCCCAAAGACAAGAAGAAGTGCTCTGGCCTGACCCAGCCCAAAGACAAGAAGAAGTGCTCTGGCCTGACCCAGCCCAAAGACAAGAAGAAGTGCTCTGGCCTGACCCAGCCCAAAGACAAGTAGAAGTGCTCTGGCCTGACCCAGCCCAAAGACAAGAAGAAGTGCTCTGGCCTGACCCAGCCCAAAGACAAGTAGAAGTGCTCTGGCCTGACCCAGCCCAAAGACAAGAAGAAGTGCTCTGGCCTGACCCAGCCCAAAGACAAGAAGAAGTGCTCTGGCCTGACCCAGCCCAAAGACAAGAAGAAGTGCTCTGGCCTGACCCAGCCCAAAGACAAGAAGAAGTGCTCTGGCCTGACCCAGCCCAAAGACAAGAAGAAGTGCTCTGGCCTGACCCAGCCCAAAGACAAGAAGAAGTGCTCTGGCCTGACCCAGCCCAAAGACAAGAAGAAGTGCTCTGGCCTGACCCAGCCCAAAGACAAGAAGAAGTGCTCTGGCCTGACCCAGCCCAAAGACAAGAAGAAGTGCTCTGGCCTGACCCAGCCCAAAGACAAGAAGAAGTGCTCTGGCCTGACCCAGCCCAAAGACAAGAAGAAGTGCTCTGGCCTGACCCAGCCCAAAGACAAGAAGAAGTGCTCTGGCCTGACCCAGCCCAAAGACAAGAAGATGCACATTGATCACATGTTCACTCCTTTGATTTTTGTCCCTTTTAGTGTTGTATACTGTAGTACAGTGCATTGTAGGCTGTATACTGTAGTACAGTGCATTGTAGGCTGTATACTGTACAATGGACAAATTGTATGATTTTGACTGGTTGCAGGTTCATATCAACAAAGAACAAGAATTACAGTATCACAGAGACAAAGGACAAGAATTACAGTATCACAGAGACAAAGAACAAGAATTATAGTATCACAGAGACAAAAAACAAGAATTACAGTATCACAGAGACAAAGGACAAGAATTACAGTACCACAGAGACAAAGAAGAATAATTACAGTATCACAGAGACAAAGAATTACAGTATCACAGAGACAAAGGACAAGAATTACAGTATCACAGAGACAAAGGAAAATAATTACAGTATCACAGAGACAAAGGACAAGAATTACAGTACCACAGAGACAAAGAAGAAGAATTACAGTATCCAGAGACAAAGGACACGTTTATGAGATGCAGGGTACAGTACTGTAAAAATAGGGGTACAAGGAGGAGGAAGAACAAAAAACTAAATTGCAAAGCAGAGTAGTAATTTCGGATCAATTTTGAGCTACTATGATAGAACATGTTTTCGTTCATCAAAAGATAATGACGGAAAAATATGAATATTTTTTTAGATAAAAAATGTACTTCTCCCTGAGAATTGTATGTTTTAAACAATGTGTTTTCTATTTTTCTGTGTATTTTTTACTGACTGCTTGAGAGTGTATATCATTTTGATCACTGTTTATGATTTGAGAGCAGTGTTTGATTTTGAACACAGGTAAAACTGTTTTGAGGCGAATGTTTCATTTTGCGAGAGGAGTCAGAGGTTATGTAAATATTGCTTGAAGATGAGGTTTTGTGTTGAATGTTTTCAGGAAATGGAGCAACGTTTCAGAAATTGTGTTTTAGCAATTGAGAAAAACTGTAAATTAAGCAGTGTGTGGGGTGAAGAGAGAGAAAGAGAGATGTGGGTGAAGAGAGAGACAGAGAGAGCGTGAGAGGGGTGTGGGTGAAGAGAGAGAAGGGAGCGAGAGGTGTGGGTGAAGAGAGAGAAGGGGGGAGAGAGAGGTGTGGGAGAAGGGGGAGAGAGGTGTGGGTGAAGAGGGAGACTGAGAGAGAGGTGTGGGTGAAGAGAGAGACGGGACAGAGAGAGCTGTGGGTGAAGAGAGAGCACGAGAGAGGTGTGGGTGAAGAGAGAGACTGAGAGAGAGGTGTGGGTGAAGAGAGAGACTGAGAGAGAGGTGTGGGTGAAGAGAGAGAGAAGGGAGAGGCGTGTGGGTGGGGTTTTGTCCATGGACCGTCCACCCTGGCTGTTTCTATTTGATCATTGTGAATTCTCTTTCTGAGAATTTCTATAAGGTGTGAGATGAGATATGAGGAGTGAGATGAGATGTGAGAGATGGGGTGTGACATAAGGTGTGAGATTAGGTGTGTGAGATGAGGTATAAGATGTGTGAGATGAGGTATGAGATGTGTGAGATGAGGTGTGACATGAGTTGTGTGTGATGGGGTGTGACATAAGGTGTGAGAGATGTGATGTGAGGTGTGTGAGATGAGGTATGAGGTGTGTGAGATGAGGTATGAGATGTGTGAGATGAGGTATGAGATGTGTGAGATGAGGTGTGTGAGATGAGGTGTGAGGTGAGTGAGATGAGGTATGAGGTGTGTGAGATGAGGTATGAGGTGTGTGAGATGTATGAGGTGTGTGAGATGTATGAGATGAGGTGTGTGTGTAAAAGAGAGTGTACATGTCTCTATCACGTGTGTCAAACACAGACTGGGAAGACTCATTTCAGAAGATCTACGCTGGTCTAGTGGTTTCGATTGAAGTGCGTGTGATTGCGCATCATGACACTTTGGCCTGAAAGCACTTCCTGCACCTCTCTTTTCCACAAGTAAAGGTCACAATTAAAGCATACCAAAATTCTACTTCTCCCTCTCTCTCTACCATCTCTCTCTGTCACTGACACACACACAAACACTTTATTGATAATGTTGCTGTGATTTGTTGCTGTGTTTAGCAGTTCCTCAGTGCCTGTTAGAATAACTATGGCAGTCTAGCTAAGCACACTCTCTACACCAGCACACTCCAACCCTGTTCCTGGAGAGCTACCATCCTGTAGGTTTTAACTCCAACCCTGTTCCTGGAGAGCTACCCTCCTGTAGTTTTAACTCCAACCCTGTTCCCGGAGAGCCACCATCCTGTAGGTTTTAACTCCAACCCTGTTCCTGGAGAGCAACCCTCCTAAAACCAACCCTGTTCCTGGAGAGCTACCCTCCTGTAGGTTTTAACTCCAACCCTGTTCCTGGAGTTACCCTCCTGTAGGTTTTAACTCCAACCCTGTTCCCGGAGAGCTAGCCTCCTGTAGGTTTTAACTCCAACCCTGTTCCCGGAGAGCTAGCCTCCTGTAGGTTTTAACTCCAACCCTGTTCCTGGAGAGCTACCATCCTGTAGGTTTTAACTCCAACCCTGTTCCTGGAGAGCTACCCTCCTGTAGGTTTTAACTCCAACCCTGTTCCTGGAGAGCCACCCTCCTGTAGGTTTTAACTCCAACCCTGTTCCTGGAGTTACCCTCCTGTAGGTTTTAACTCCAACCCTGTTCCCGGAGAGCTAGCCTCCTGTAGGTTTTAACTCCAACCCTGTTCCTGGAGAGCTACCATCCTGTAGGTTTTAACTCCAACCCTGTTCCTGGAGAGCTACCCTCCTGTAGGTTTTAACTCCAACCCTGTTCCTGGAGAGCTACCCTCCTGTAGGTTTTAACTCCAACCCTGTTCCTGGAGAACTACCCTCCTGTAGGTTTTAACTCCAACCCTGTTCCTGGAGAACTACCTTCCTGTAGGTTTTCACTCCAAACCTAGTCTAAAACACATTATTATAATAATTCGCTGGTTGATATGCTGAACTAGGGCCCGGATTCACAAAACCTCCAGGGCCATTTCTTCCCTGAAGTTTATACTTAAGAGGAAACTTACTAAACGTTGATTTTCCTCAGTAAAGTTATTGGAAATGTCCTCACGTTTTTTTCCTGTTTCTTCATAAGAAATAAGTTAAGAACAAATTAAATTCTTAAAAATAATGTTT
Organism: Salvelinus fontinalis; assembly: GCF_029448725.1. Lineage (NCBI taxonomy): Eukaryota > Metazoa > Chordata > Actinopteri > Salmoniformes > Salmonidae > Salvelinus > Salvelinus fontinalis. The sequence goes on from NW_026600282.1 coordinate 513,216, forward strand.
TACATTCTTGGAAATGTACTAAGCTTTAGGACAGCAAACCTGGTGTCAGGAGGAGAGTATTTAAAAAACAAATTATAACTAAAAACATCCACGTAAAGCTTTTATTTAATGACATATTATAATAATAATTTTTGAAATGGTCATATAAAATACAATTATGACAAAGCTAAATGTATTGATTAGAAAAGGTTATTCAAATAACAATAGTCAAACAAAACGGCAATAGTCAACAACAGAAATAATCAAACATGAATATTCAGTGATTAAAAGCTTACTATGATACTGAACATTAAAGGATGGAAGTTCTTTAGGTAGCTCCTAGAGAGGGGAAGAGAGAGATGGTGGATGAAATTACAAGATTATGTTATAATACTGGTATTGCATCAAATGGTTGTTATAGGTAATAGAAAAGGGTTCTTAGAACTCTCATGTGTCTGTGTTAATGCTGACATTAGATTGACGATGCCTTGGGTTTAGGTGATAAACCTAACAAGCTACATTCCATTCATGTGAGGAAGATGGCTCCGGTCTGACTGGAAGGTACCAGGGAGAAATGGTTGAGAGGAACCTCATTTTGGGGGCCAAACTCTGGTTTCCTTACAATGTGAACAGTCTTCACAGCAGATACAGTCTGCTGTGAATTATTAATTTCTTTCATACAAATTCGAACCTTTTGACCCATTCCACACATTTGTTGTTTGTCATGTAGACTGACGGGGTGCATCTTTGCTATAAAAGATCTTTGTATTCTTTGTATTCGGGCTCTCAACCCAACAGTTAAGAGTGTTGAGTTGACCAGCCTCGTTATTGCAGAGCACTCACATCATTCACTTGTGTGTGGTATTTACCTACTTTCCTTATTAATAAGTGAATAAAGATTTAGTTTAAGTATAACTCCGACTTGTGTGATAAGTTTGTCCTCATATGATAATAAAGAAATAACCACCACAGGGAGAACCCACAGAGGCCTTTCGGAGATCGGATGAATCCTCTACATGTCCCTGACCATGTTGTACTGAGGAAATATCGACCACCACGACACTATCATTTTACTTGGCTGAACTTCTAAATTAAAACTTAAATAGAAAGACCATGAGATCATGTCCTCTTTCCGATCATCCTACACAAATCATGATAGCCCTGAGATTTATCTCTAGCATCGGGATCCTTTCTTGCTTGTAGGGACAGTGTGAGTTAGTCAGTCCTCTTTGAGTCGGGGTGGTTAGTGCAGTGTGTGATGCACTGTGTCGTCATGTGCAAAGATGTATCAAGTTCCCATCAACTGCAGCTGAACAAATAAGCACCAGTGTAAATGTTATTTTCTGAGGTGGCTAACTTCCCCAATGTCCTTGGTGCAGTGGATTGGACCCATGTGGCTGTAAAGGTCAGTGACAATGACCAGCTTCTGTCAAACCATGTCTACATAAGTAGAGTTTGCACCCCACCAAAATGTATTATTTCAGTAGGCCTTATAAGTATCTGATGTAGTCTTACCATTTCTCCTGATAGGGTCCAGGTGATGAGGACATATATGTTCATTTAATTTCCACTCTACGAATGCGCAAGTAGTCTGCAATGCCACACTGGCCTTCACAAATGTTGTTACCAAATGGTCTGGAAGCACACATGACTCCTTCATGGTATTAAGTCGGACACCATTTTAATCAGGATAATCTCCTCTTTCTAATTACATAAGGTTGGACAGCGTACTCTGCTGTCATTGACCGCTAGCCAGAAATAGTCAAAAGTTGCTATTTTTCCCCCTACTTCCTCATTATGCAGACATAAGCACACCTGGCACCATCGAGGTGCAGCTGTTTACTTTCTACACGGGTTGTTATTTTTCAGTTTCGTCCTAAGAACAGATTGTAGTGGTAAAATAAAAAGGGCTACATTTTTTTGGTGCCATTTAGGTGAAATTGATCTCCACGCTGCACTCCAATCAAAACAGGCTTTGCGAGTGTTTGATTCCATTCATTTGCTATGGGCTGGCGCTAGTGCACCAGCTTATATGTATTTAAAACAACTTTTTAAACTTTTATTTAACTCGTCAAGTCAGTTAAGAACAAATTCTTATTTTCAATGACAGCCTAGGAACAGTGGGTTAATTGCCTTGTTCAGGGGGCAGAACGACAGATTTTTACCTTGTCAGCTCGGGGATTCAATCTTGCAACCTTTCGGTTACTAGTCCAACGCTCTAACCACTAGGCTACCTGCCTCCCCAGCTTAGCCAACGTTTGCTTGCCATTTTTCTTCCTTGACCTTTTCCATTGTCTAGCCTAGCCTTCTATAGTTACCCACTGTAGGGAAAAGGTTTTGGGGGGGCTCATATCAGAGGAAAAAAGAAAAGCAGTCAATCATGTCAATAACTGTTTTATCCCTCCTCTGTAGTCCCAAATTAAATCCAAGCGATTGATGCTCAGCAGACGACGAAACGAGCCATGTTGAAAGATAAATGTTGATCGGAACAAGTTTATGATAGTCAAAGCTGAGTCCATTGTTTTTTAAGTCACAGCTGAGTTTAGCTAAAGCATGTTCAGGCAGTGTGGTCTATCTGCGGCGAAAGAGCCAATAGGCGGGCAGACAGACCCTTGTACCCCCGTTAGCAGCTCCGATTGGCAGTAACTGGTATGTTACTGATATTGATTGACAGCACTTAATGGGCAGGACTATAACAAAAGAGATTCTCCCATTGGATAATATTGAGCAAGGGCTCATTTTGTTACTAAATATCAGATTTATTTCTGCTGGGATGAATTTTTTTTTTTTTTTTTTTAATAAGCAAAATTATTTTTTTAAAAAATTATAAAACAACATCTCATGGCACTGTGCACTCATGGGACTGTGAAATGGCACACAGACACAGTCTATGACACTAACACATACAATCTACACCCACATTATTCTTTAGTTGGATTGTTTGTGTAAGTCATTGTATTCTAATGCTAATTCTAACCCTAAACCCCCTAAAAACAGCCTTATTCCTTGTCGGGACCTGCAAATGTCCCCAGTTGGTCAAATGTTTGTCAGTTTGCTATTCTTGAGTGGACTTCTGGTCCCCACAAGTATAGTTAAACATGTCCACTCTCACACACACACAATCTACACACACATTATTCTTTAGGAATATTGTTGTATTTAATATTTGTGTGAATGTTTTTGGCTATTAGTGTGTCCGTGCTTGGTTACTTGTCGTGTTTTATGGTAATTTTTGTTGGATTGTACCTCAACTTTAAAGGAGCTAATAGTATTTAAGTATTTCTGTGCCGCGTAGGTTTATTTTGTTTGCCTTGTTCGACTGATTTCAGTTCATTGACGCGTTGCAGAATGACAACTCCCAACCCTTTCAGAACAGCATGGACACGGATGGATCAGATTCCAACTTGAAAGAAGATGCGGAGACCGTGCCTGTGTCTTCCAGCCCCAAACCCACGGTAAGAGAACTTGAATGATGGCCACAGTTGATCGTTGATCCCCCTTTAAATTGTCTATCAGCCTAACTCCCCAGTTATTATAGCCCTAGCATATTAACCTAGATCAGGGCTATTCAACTATATTCTTACAGTTGGCAGTTTTGAAAAGGTTATTTACTGGGGACCAGACATTGTTTACATGCGATTGCTTTTCCTAAGACCGGTATGAACCACTTTTTTGGCTGACTTATAACACAGTTGACCTGCATTACATTCTTCATACATAGCTTTGTTTTTGATTGTTATTTACACATAGCTGACCAACATCACATTCCATTCTGTATTTATTTAATTTCATTCTTTCCTGTCTTACACAATTTATTTTGAACATAAAAAACACACAAGTGTTTCCCTTCAAATGGAAGAAATTGCACTTTGAGGGAGAGAGCAGAAAAGGGCAACCCGCCGGTATGAAGATTCACATTTGACAGGAAGAAACAGTGTTTAGAACCTGCTGGCTGAGAGATAGAGGGGCAATGGCACTCTGTGCTGGAGGAGGATGTGGAGCCACATCCTCCAATATTCAGACCAAAGGCCACCAGGACCTCAGCTGGACATGACCTCAAAATACAGCACCATGCAACTTTTCCAACTGTTCTTCACCCCGTCAGTTGTTGATTCCCTGGTGTGTAATACAAACGAGTATGGGGCTAAGAAGCCTAGCAGGAAAGAAAGAGGCATGGAAGCCCATTTCCATGGGGCTGGTGAAGTTAAAAACCTTCAAGGATTACTGAAAAACATCCCCACTCTATCAACTGCCTTTCCCCCCCACTGTTTGGGGTCAAGTTCTTTGTCATGTGTGAAGTGAAGATTTGTCCAGGACATTATAGTCTACCACTGACATCCAACATTATGAGGGGCTTCAGGTGTCCATGTCCACGGTGATGACCACGCTGGCTCCTCATCTTGGCAAGGGACATTTTGCATGTGGACAATTGGTACAGCAGTCCCACACTCTTCCAGCATCTGTTATCCAACAGCACAGGGGCCTGTGGCACAGTCAGGTCGAACAGGAAGGGGATGTCAGCATTCGGATGCAGGAAGATGCAGAGAGGGGAGGTAGAGTTCAATGAGAACGGTCAACAAACGAGACGTCCATGTCCTCTCGCAACCATGTCGGCCACAGGGAAGGTGGACCACCTGACGGGAGAGAGAAAAATCAAACCAGACTGAGTGCTTGACTATAACCTCAAAATGTGGCCAATGGATAAGCCTGACGTGACAGACATTTTTGGAATGCACTCTGAATTTTTTTTTTTTTTTTCCATCTGATCGACACTGCTGCCCTCAATGGAGGTGAGATTATGACTGAAGGTATTTTTTGTAATTGGGTGTATAGGTCACATACAGTTCCATTATGCAATTATAGTGACAATATCTCACCCACCTACCCAGTGTGTTACAAACCCCTTTCGCCCTGCAGTCTAGGGGGGGATGGGAACGAGGCCCGTAACATATCTCATGAAAATCACCCCAGTGATAAAGTAACAGTGAGAACAGAACGAAAACCCACAGACAACTTAAATCTACCATCAAACACTTCAGGTTTATGTTAAACACACGGTAATGGGGTTTGGGAAAAAGGGGTTGAGCTGGACCCAAGGAAATAAATAATAAATATCCAAAAACCCTTAAGCTAGTCTAACCTGCCTCAAGCACATCTAGCGAACTAACCAAAAATACAGTGGGAGGTCCGCCCAGTTTTAACTAGGTTATTTAGACACTGTTTTCCTACGGGTAATGTAGGCCCATGGGCGACTTGGCTGGTTATCCCCTTTTCCCACCAACAAACAGTCATACACTATAACAATACTCACAGGATAACGGACAGGATAACGGACAAAGTGACATGTAGGTGCAAAAACAAAAGAGATCTCTAGAGAGAACTGATTGGGATACTTTTAAACCAAGGGAAAGGGGATGTGATTGGGTAAGGGAAAAGGAGCAGGTGTGTCTTCTGATTAGTGACTGATTGGCAACTGATTAGGGAATGATGATTGCCACCTGTGAGTAGGGGAGAAGGAGAGAAAAGAAATACACACAGGATACCTGTATCAGTAACACTCCCACCCTTAAATGAGCAACCATATAAGGATTGTGACTAAAGTATTTACTACGAATACCCACAAGATCAACGAACAAAGCCAACCTAACGAGACATACAAAAAGCATACATTTTTAAACACGAGGCAAAACATCAGCCAATACATTTTCAGAAACCTTTTTGTGGCGGATCTCCAAATTATAATTCTGCACAATAAGTGCCCAACACATAAGGCGCTGGTTCTGGTTGTACATACGGTGGAGAAACACTAAGGGGTTATGGCCAGTATGTACGATCACTGGTAGGGCACTATGGCCAGTATGTACGATCACTGGTAGGGCACTAGAACCAATATATACTTCAAAGTATTGCAGAGCCAACAACAAAGCTAGAACTTCTTGTTCGATGGTTGCATAGTAATGTCAGGCGTTGACACATTTTCGTGAAAAATAACAAACAGGATGATCCAATCCACTCTTGTCCTGCTGCAGTAGAACAGCACCAGCACCTCTGGCACTAGCATCTACCTCAAGTTTAAACGGTTGTTCAAAATCTGGAGCAGCAAGTACAGGGGTATTACATGAGTGCTTTAGCAGTATCAAAAGCTACCTGACAATCAGGGTACCACTCAAACGATCTAGCCGGACTGAGCAAATCGGTCAATGGAGCAACTATCGCAGATACATTTTTACAGAAACTACGGTAGTAGCCAACCATCCCTAATAAGTGGCGTAGCTCTCGTCTGGTGGTAGGTGCAGGGTATGCAGTTATAGCCAAGACCTTGGCATCAACAGAGCACACCTGTCCATGGCCGACCTCTTTGCCGAGATAGGTAACAGTGGCATTCCCAAACTCGCACTTTGCCAAGTTCAGGGTTAGAGAAGCAGCTGCCAAACGTTCACATACTACCCTTAGAGAGTTGACATGATCTGACCACTCAGAGGAGTAAATCACTAGATCATCACGGTATGCACTACAATTGGGAACGCCAGTTAATACGGAGTTAAACAGTCATTGGAAAGTGGCTGGTGCATTCTGTATCCCAAAAGCCATGACAGAGTATTGTAGGAAGTTGTCTGGGGTCACAAAGGCAGAAATCTCAGAAGCACGTGAGGTTAACGAAACCTGCCAGTAACCTTTAAAAAAAATCTAACTTAGTTACATAAATAGCAGCACCAACAGTGTCGATCCAGTCATCCAGTCTGGGTAACAGGAACGAATCTGGCATTGTGACAGAATTTACCTTTCGATAATCCATACATAACCTGAGAATGCAAGGAGAACTCCAAGGGCTTGAACTTGGCGTAGCCAGGTCATTCTCCAACAAATATCTCACTTCATCCCTCATTATCTTCCTTTTAGAAGCGTTGACACGAAATGGGTGTTGCTTGATAGGGGCAGCATTTCCAACATTAATGTCATGTTCCAACACGTTTGTGCGAGTCGGAACATCATTAAAGAGACATGGAAAACTGTGTAGTAGCCTCACAATATCGTCGGCCTGTCGGTCCGTTAAATGAACCAGACCTGACTAGAGAGACAGCAGCATTTCTGAGTTGGGCAATCTAACGCACTGCTGATTGCGCAACTCTAATCCATCGACATCATTTTAATATGACAGCCCACTATCATAGCAGCAGAAGAGAGAGTAGTCCGCTGTTTTAGAACTATCTAACTGGGTGATGGGTCGGGTGTGGTATGCTTTCAACATGTTCATGTGGCACACACGAGATTTGCGTTTACTATCAGGAGTTTGAAGCACATAATCAGTTTCACTAAATGTATTTTCAATTAAATAAGGACCAGATAAATGAGCTGACAGTGAAGATCCTTCAACAGGCAATAACACCAGAACTTAGTCACCCGGCTGTAGTGGACGAGAAACAGCCTGTTTATCATAGTGTCTTTTCATACTCCTCTGTGAGGAAGCCAGAGCTTCCTTTGCGAGAGCACAGGCTTGGTGTAGGTAACATAGTCCAACACATTCTTATCTCACCCGCACAACTCTTGGGACAGAAACTGTTCTTTAAGGACTTTCATTGGTCCTCTCACTGTTTGACCAAACACTAGTTCAGCCGGGCTGAACCCTAGGGACTCCTGTCCGTTTAAAACCCTTAGAGATACTGGTGCGGCGCAGTATTTCGTACGGTTGTGAGGTCTGAAACGAAACAGGTGCCTCAGGGTAAATGTAGTTTGAAAGTCCCAGTCCCCGACCGCAGTTATGAACCGTTCATTTGAGGGGTTTGTGTCTATAACGAATGACGAAGCTTTTATCTAGAGAGAACTGATTGGAATACTTTTAAACTAAGGGAAAGGGGATGTGATTGGGTAAGGGAAAAGGAGCAGGTGTGTCTTCTGATTAGCGACTGATTGGCGACTGATTAGGGAATGATGATTGCCACCTGTGAGTAGGGGAGAAGGAGAGAAAAGAAATACACACAGGATACCTGTATCAGTAACACAGTGCCTCATCATCTTCTCCCTTCCCTGATCCTCGCCACTCCCTCATAGGGAAAGTTTTTACCTACCAAAAGTACAGAGAAAACCTAATGAGAGTGGGCGCCCATCCAATGGGGGCCGTCCTGCTGCAGTCCCCTATGCCTCACTGCATGACATTTCCCTTGCAAAGTCCCTCAAACTGCTGCTCAAGGTAGTCGCACACGGAGGCACTGCAAAGTCTGCCTGTCTGGCACCAGGAGGAGGAAGCAGAGGAAGTTGTGTTTAGCTTGTGATCACCATGCTTTGGGGAGTATCATATGCTCTAGCACTATTGAGCACATCTACAGCAATTACTGACTGACTTGACAGGTGCATACTGTAGGGTGTATAGCGTGGCCGGACAATAGCGTAGCCGTACCAGTCGCCATATTTCACTTCAACCTGACAATTGCTAGCATGAGCATTCAAGACCGAAGATATGCCCCACATGTCCCTATTTGCTTTAGAGAGGCTTCGTGCTGGCACGTTGCCTCCAGAGGTGCAGGTATGTAGCCTAGTATTTGTTTTATGTAATCTCAATCTAGCCAAAATCCGTTCCTTTTGAATGACTTTAATATTTCCCCCAACAGGACTCAGTGTTTGTGTTCTCGCAGATTCTACGCTTCAAGGTGCAAAACATAAAATTGCCTGATCCTACGCTTCAAGGCGCAAAACATAAAATTGCCTGAGTCACACTGGAGCGAGCAACACATCAGCAGTTGTACCATTTGCGTACCCGTCAGTGATCCACTGCTACTGATTGTACACATTGGAACAAACAAATTAGCTCAAGGGGATTCTTCTTACATTATCAGGAGGATACGGGAACTGATTGTCAGAGTTAGGGAGTATCGGTATGAAGTAATGTTTGCTTCATTCTACCCCAACCGAAGGACGATGCTACTACTAAACATGTAGTTAAGGAAACAAAATCGTCTTTTGGAGCATCTGTCACATGAAAACGATGGTGTCATTTATTTTAAATCACACTTTATAATAAATATAACAGTGACCAACTTCATCATAATTTTCACTGCATATGTACAGTATATATCTACATGTAGCGAGGATTCAGACCCCTCTGGCAACACATTTTCAAAAAACCGACTAGCGACAAATCTAGCAACTTTTTCTGGCGTTATTGGAGACTGACATGAAAGCACGTGGGCCCCATCCCAAAGCACTCACAGTCCTCATGCTGCAGTCAGAGCAGGAGGTGTTCACCCCTCTGCGTCCAGACTGCAAAGGATTCGCTCATGCGGGAAGCCGCCGCTGGCTGATCCCGCCCTGGCTTACAATAAGGACGGGATGTAAATGTAAAATGTTCTTTGTCTAAAATAAATCACTGCACAAAAATAAATCACTGCATTTGACTCACACAGCCTCAGTAACTTACTCACCTTGTCCACTGTGTGTGTGCCTCTCTGTGACATAAGCCAAACATCTAGCTGGCTAGCTCATCATGTCTCAGTCTAAACTGTACACTCAAAAATACAGGAAGGAGTGGGAATCAAACCCTGAATTAAAAGGCTGGTTGAAGCCGTTTATTGGAGATGATACACGGGCATACTGCCTGTATTGTAAGGCAGATTTCTACACCAAACTTAGTGATGTTGAAAAAACCATGACAACTCAAAAACATACTCAAAAGGCAAAGCCAAAACCCAAAATAAGCAGCCATTTATGGTTAAAAAAATAGACTGCAAAAAAGGCTGAGGCCACCATGGCATTAGATATCGCGGAACACTGTTTGTTCCATGCTGGCATGTGATCAGATTGGAGAAGCATGTAGAGCTGCTTTCTCAGACTCCACTGCTGCTACCCACTTCAAAATGCACAGAAATTATTAATGGTGTTCAAACACCATACTTTCTGAAAAAGTTGGTCGCAGATGTGGGTGACCAGCGTTTCAGCCTCCTCCTCGATGTGTCCACGGATGTAAATGTTTTTAAGTACCTGGGGGTTGTGATAAGGTACTTTAGCGACACCAAGCAGACAATTGTATCAACATTTCTGGGGCTTGTTGAGTTGAAGGGAGGAGATGCCAAATCTATAACCCGTGCTGTTGTGGCTTTCCTCGAAGTGTTGTCTTAAAAAAGAGAAACTCCTGGGGGATAGGGACTGACAATGCATCTGTTATGACGGGGATTAACAATGGGGTCCATAAAGTGCTGAAGGAGGAATATGGCCTCAAATATCTGGTTCTTATTCACTGTAACAGTTTAGCTTCCGTCCCTCTCCTCACCCCACCCTGAGTTCGAACCAGGGTTCCTCTGCACACATCGACAACAGCCACCCTCGAAGCATCGTTACCCATTGCGCCACAAAAGCCACGGCCCTTGCAGAGCAAGGGGAACAACTACTTCAAGGTCTCAGAGCAAGTGACGTCACCGATTGAAACGCTATTAGCGCGCACCACCGCTACCTAGCTATCCATTTCACATCGGTTAGCGACTTTTAGGACAGCCAATAGCTACTTTCCTTACTGAGGAGTTGGCAACACTGCTTGCTCTCCACATTAGTGGGTGGTTGCGTGTTTAGTGACACCATGAGTTAGACAGTGATGAGCTGACCTGTGCTTTAGTGGTCAATAGTAGCAAAGCACCTCAAGTAATAAGATTGCGTTGTAAAAAATATGGCAGAGGTTACCTAACATATCAACATGTCAAAATATTACACTGGAGGCAAGACAAGTGTCATTGCAGCAAATTCAAGAGAGGATGATGCATGAAAACGAGGTTACGCTCACCACTGACGGGACCAGTAAACTGGATAAGAAAAAAACTAAAACGGCAGGTTTTTGTTTTAAAAACTGCTCTAGGCTTCATTTAGGACAAGAGGCATCTGGATCTACACATGTTTTATTTAGGCAAGTCAGTTAAGAACAAATTCTTGTTTGCAATGATGGCCTACCCCAGCCAACGCTGGGCAAATTGTGCACTGCCCTTTGGGACTCCGAATCACAGCTAGATGTGATAAAGCCTGGATTTGAACCAGGAACTGTAGTGATGCCTCTTGCACTGACATGCAGTGCCTTAGACTTGGTGCACCACTAGCACCCCAAAGATAATAAGAAATGAATTGTAGACATCTCAGAACAAATTAGTCAGGATTATTCTTAAACTTCCAGCATTTAGGCATCTTGACCATTCCCACTTTGAAAGTCTTAGATGGCTCAAAGTGGAGGAGTCTCTCAGATGATGTCACGATCGTGTGGAGGATTGACGGACCAATACGCAGCACTTGGAAAATAAGCCATCTCCTTTTTATTTACGAAGACGGCACACGAAACAAAAACACTTAAACACTAAACAAAACAAGAAAACGATCGTGAAGCTAAAACAACGATGTGCACACACTGGCTACAAACGTATCACATAGACAACACTAGACACATGTACTCCACACAAACCCCTATACTATACCCAACAACCCCTTTACCATAAAAACACCCAAAACCAACAAAACACAAACATTCCCCATGTCACACCCTGACCTAACTAAAATAATAAAGAAAACAAAGAATACTAAGGCCAGGGCGTGACATAACCCCCCCCTTAAGGTGCGAACTCCGGGCGCACCATTACACAGTCTAGGGGAGGGTCTGGGTGGGCTTCCATCCATGGTGGCGGCTCCGGCTCTGGTCGTGGTCCCCACGTCACCACAGTCCCTAACCGCCTCCTTAGCTTCCTCCAGATGACCCCCCTCCACATTAACCACACTGCATTAAGGGGCAGTTCCGGACTAAGGGGCAGTACCAGGGTAAGGGGCAGTACCAGGGTAAGGGGCAGTACCAGGGTAAGGGGCAGTACCAGGGTAAGGGGCAGTACCAGGGTAAGGGGCAGCACCAGGGTAAGGGGCAGCACCAGGCTGAGGGACTGCAGCACCGGACTGAGGGACTGCAGCTCCGGACCGAGGGACGACCCATGGCTGGCTGACGGATCTGGCTGCTCATGGCTGGCTGACGGATCTGGCTGCTCATGGCTAGCTGACGGATCTGGCTGCTCATGGCTAGCTGACGGATCTGGCTGCTCATGGCTAGCTGACGGATCTGGCTGCTCATGGCTAGCTGACGGATCTGGCTGCTCATGGCTGGCTGACGGATCTGGCTGCTCATGGCTGGCTGACGGATCTGGCTGCTCATGGCTAGCTGACGGATCTGGCTGCTCATGGCTAGCTGACGGATCTGGCTGCTCATGGCTAGCTGACGGATCTGGCTGCTCATGGCTAGCTGACGGATCTGGCTGCTCATGGCTAGCTGACGGATCTGGCTGCTCATGGCTAGCTGACGGATCTGGCTGCTCATGGCTAGCTGACGGATCTGGCTGCTCATGGCTAGCTGACGGATCTGGCTGCTCATGGCTGGCTGACGGATCTGGCTGCTCATGGCTGGCTGACGGATCTGGCTGCTCCTGTCTGATTGGCGGCTCTGGCAGATCCTGTCTGGTTGGCGGCTCTGGCAGATCCTGTCTGGTTGGCGGCTCTGGCAGATCCTGTCTGGTTGGCGGCTCTGGCAGATCCTGTCTGACGGACGGCTCTAGCGGCTCCTGTCTGGCTGGCGGCTCTAGCGGCTCCTGTCTGGCGGGCGGCTTTGCAGGCTCATGGCAGACGGGCGGCTTTGCAGGCTCATGGCAGACGGGCGGCTTTGCAGGCTCATTGCAGACGGATGGCTCAGATGGCGCTGGGGAGACGGATGGCTCAGATGGCGCTGGGGAGACGGATGGCTCAGATGGCGCTGGGGAGACGGATGGCTCAGATGTCGCTGGGGAGACGGATGGCGCTTGGCAGACGGGCAGTTCAGTCATCGCTGTGCAGACGGCAGACTCCTGCCGGCTGAGGCGCACTGTAGGCCTGGTGCGTGGTGCCGGGACTGGTGGCACCGGGCTGGGGACACGCATCTCAGGGCTAGTGCGGGGAGCAGCAACAGGACGCACAGGACTCTGGGGACACACAGGAGGCTTGGTGCGTGGTTTAGACACTGGTGGTAAAGGGCTGGAGACACGCACCATATAGCTAGTGCGTGGAGGAGGCACTGGTGGTACTGGGTTGGGGCGGGGAGGTGGCGCCGGAAATACCGGACCGTGCAGGCGTACTGGCTCCCTTGAACGCCGAGCCTGCCCAACCTTACCTGGTTGTATGCTCCCCGTCGCCTGACCAGTGCGGGGAGGTGGAATAACCCGCACCGGCCTATGTAGGCGAACCGGGGACACCATGCGTAAGGCTGGTGCCATGTACGCCGGCCCGAGGAGACGCACTGGTGACCAGATGCGTTGGGCCGGCTTCATGACATACGGCTCAACGCTCAGTCTAGCCCGGCCGATACGTGGAGCTGAAATGTACCGAACCGGGCTATGCACGCGTACAGGAGACACCGTGCGCTCTACTGCGTAACACGGTGTCTGCCCGTACTCTCGCTCTCCACGGTAAGTACAGGGAGTAGGCGCAGGTTTCCTACCTGACTTCGCCACACTCCCTTTAAGGCCCCCCCCAAGAAATTTTTGGGTTGTACTCACGGGTTTCCAGCCTTGTCTCCGTGCTGCCTCCTCATATCGCCTCCTCTCGGCTTTAGCTGCCTCCAGCTCTTCACGAGGAAGGCGATATTCTCCCGGTTGAGCCCACGGCCCCATTACCATCCAGTATCTCCTCCCATGTCCATGAATCCTGTGTAGGTAGGTCCTGTTGCCGCTTTCCATGCCGCTTGGTCCTATAAGGGTGAGTAATTCTGTCACGATCGTGTGGAGGATTGACGGACCAATACGCAGCACTTGGAAAATAAGCCATCTCCTTTTTATTTACGAAGACGGCACACGAAACAAAAACACTTAAACACTAAACAAAACAAGAAAACGATCGTGAAGCTAAAACAACGATGTGCACACACTGGCTACAAACGTATCACATAGACAACACTAGACACATGTACTCCACACAAACCCCTATACTATACCCAACAACCCCTTTACCATAAAAACACCCAAAACCAACAAAACACAAACATTCCCCATGTCACACCCTGACCTAACTAAAATAATAAAGAAAACAAAGAATACTAAGGCCAGGGCGTGACAGATGAAATTGTCTCTTGTACATAAAATTGCCCACAGTATGGTCCCCAGGTACCTATGTAACTACTTTAACTTGGTACGGGATAACCATAACTATTCCACTAGATTGAGTGAAACTGACATTGTTCCTTTAGATTTTAGAAATGTTTTTTTTTAATACTCAGCTGCCATTCTTTGGAATAATCTTCATAAGAATTTGAAATTCATAACATCCATATGTAGTTTTAAGTTCTTACTGAAGAAATGGCTAAATAGTAGCATGTCTCAAAAGCGAGTAGTAAGATTATAGTACGTGACTGAGAAGGAAAATGCCCAGCATAGCATATGGTCTGCATTTTGGTGTCTGTTGTTAATCATACTGTGATTGTCTTGTATATATTAGGTATTGATTGTTTTATATATTAAGGGCATGTGAGACAAGGGAGATGTATCTGTCCATAGTTGTTTATTAGAAAGGGAATTGTACTAATTATTTCAATTGTTATGAATCAAACAACAATTTTGTCTGTCGACATTACAATTGCTGCTTTCCTCCTTTCCTCTTCAAAAGGACAATAATGGAAATAATATTTTAAGCTTTGTCGTGTTATCCTTGATGATTTTCTTAAATTCTATGAGGAGTCGTCACTGGCTGGATCGCCCTTGTTTTTATTTTGTATTGTCTACTAAATTAAATCAATCAATCAACACAGGCATAATAAGAGATATATAGCTAACTGTAAAGTAATGAGTGACCATGCTCAAAACGCGTGGGGTACGTCTGCAGCCTTCCATCTCGAGAGCTTGATAGAAATAATATTGTCTTGAATGCTCATGTGATTTACACCTTTCAGTATGCAAATAAGTTTCACTCCGGTGGGAGATCACTGCTCCACGTCGTTCATAGTCAGCCCTCTGTCAGCTACTACGCCCAAACAGCGCTCAGCCCATCAAAACACTTCTCAAACAAAACTTTCCCATCGACAACATCCCGAGTAGTTTAGATATAGGGCTTTACAACCATCCCAAAATATATGCAATATGACATAGTCAGGGCACCTCGTTCATTCTTAGCCGGCCCGGGGTGAGATGGAGACCGGGGTGAGATGGTTATGAAGCGTACTTCATGAGCTGTAACCGAAAAACGACTGCCATTTGGAAAGTATGAGGTGAGGGAGAAAGTTTGGTGGAACAAGTATTAACATTGTTAAGTATCTTGCTAGCTGGATCTAATTCTTCGTTAGCTAGCCAGAGAAATGTTGAGCAACATTAGCCAACTTATCTGATCAAATAATTTGAGTTTTTGGTGTGAAAATTTGCTTGCTAATAAAGTCAGACAGCATCAGATGAGCTAACATTAGTAACCTAACCAATTCGCTATAGTATTAACTGGTATATGACTCCTTGCCGTTCCTCAAGTTATAACGCGTTAGTTCCTTACTGGACCCTGACAATCTGTGTGAAATGTTAACTAGCTAACGAACTAATACGCACTACCTGTTAACTAATGTTTTTCCTCTACAGTATGGTACATATTTAGAATGAGATAATTAGGTGAAAATGAGGCGTTGCTTGTTAAACACGTGGATTCAGGGATATCACTAAGTGTAGCTGGAGCTGGGCCTACCTTAAGCTTGGATGCCACTATAGAAGTGAAAGGAACACCACACATTTTCCTGCTTTCTCATCTTTTGCTGGCACATTGTAGAACAGATGTCCACGGGCAGAAAGTGTACAATGTAATAATGTGCAGTGTAGCCCAAATATATTGTTTTTGTTGTGTTGAACTTTACAGTAACACTGTGTGTGAGTGAGGGGGGATCATACTTTTTCTTACTCAGTGAACGTTATTTTTGCACACATGTAGCCTTGTGCACTTGATCGATGTCTATAGTGGCCACTATAATATAGCAAAAATGTTATGCTTGTTTGTTCTATCCTATTTCTATTTTAAGATGTTTTTTTCTCAAGTGCAATATTTATGTGTGTGGTCACAAGCGTTCTATTATAAAGGCTGTCATGGCTAACTGCAATATTTGTGTATAGTTTTCTTTTTCAAGACTTGAGTGTCATTTGTAGTAAATTCTAGGCAACAAATAACATTGGATTGCTTTCTTTACATTTTTTAGCTGTGAGTTAGGTTCACATGGACCACTTTATTTTACCCACAGACACTGATCATGTAGATCATATTATTTTTTTGTTTAATTAGTTAATTTTGCATGTTTCAGTGCAAAAAAAAAAAGTGTAACCTTTTTGGGCCCTCAGCAGTTTGCATCCCGTAAAATAAAATCTGAGGCAACTCAAAAAATAAATGCAAAGAAAATAACATAAATAAATACCCTACCTACCTCATGTAATGAAACAAACAAAAAATGCTGCAATTAATCAAAAAGCTTACCCTTGCAGTGTTGCCAACTCCTCCTTCCTCAGTAAGGAAAGTAGCTATTGGCTGTCCTAGAAGTCGCTGAATGACGTCATCGCCGAATTTGCATAATTGGCCATGTGCATGTAATTGTGATGGACGCTGTGGGAGAGAAGAATAGTGTTGTGGGACAGACAAAAAGTCTGTTAAAAAAACACCCTAAATATGTTTAGAACTACAAATGAACTTTCTTCTGTCAATTCTTGTTTTGTTTTTTAAATGTCACAATTCCAACCCTCCTTCATCCAGGCTTGGGACCGGCAAAAGTGATCCAAAAGAGACACTCAGTTTTTTATTTTATATTTAATTTTTTCGTTTAGTTTTCTCAATTTGGTTTGGTTTTTAACCTTATGGTCCACTACAACAAAGAAAGTCACAGTAAAACATGAACATTTTTAACCTTTAACCCTCCCGTTGTCTCGGCGGGTCAGAGCGACCCCGGGCAGTTCCGAGTTGATTGCCCGTGTCTGTGTGTGGGTCGGAGTGACCCCGGCAGCCTTAGCAAGGTGTATGTTGTAACCCTCCTGCCCCTGTGTGGGCGGGGTCATAGTGACGTCAGAGGGGTCAGAGTGACCCCGGCGGCGTTAGCAAGGTGTATGTTGTAACCCTCCTGCCCCTGCCCCTGTGTGGGCGGGGTCATAGTGACGTCAGAGGGGTCAGAGTGACCCTCGGCAGCGTCACCTGTCGCTTCCCCCGTGTCTGTGTGGGTCAGAGAGACCCCGGCAGGCCGGGGTCACAGTGACCCAACACCACCACCTGCTGGATACTAGTAAAAGGTCCTGCCCCAAAATTGACATTCTCAACATTCCGGGCAAGGGCCTGTGTCGAATACGGCGTGTCTGCCCCCAAACGGGCCCTTGGGCCCCGTGTGAGTTTGGATATCGAATCTAAAAACGCCCCCTACAAACTACTTTCCCTTGGTTGTGGAAATTGTGCCTTTCGGGTATGGCTGTTGTTAGACAACCTTCCCCTTGCCTCGGCGGGACAGAGTGACCACCGGCCAGCGTTACGAGTCGATTCCCAGTGTCTGTGTGGGTTAGAGAGACCCCGGCAGCGTGTAGCAAGGTGTATGTTGTAACCCTCCTACCCCTGTCTGGGCCGGGTCACAGTGACCCGAGCCCTGTTGTAAGCCCTGCGTTATGAGTTGTTCCCCTCTGTTCCGGGGGCCTGGGGTCAGAGAGACCCCGGCGGCGTTAGCAAGGTGTATGTTGTAAACCCTCCCCTCCTACCCCTGTCTGAGCCGGGTCGGAGTGACCCGGGGCCTGTGTTAGGAGTTGTTCCCCTCTGTCTGGGCCGGGTCGGAGTGACCCCGGCAGGGACCAGTTGTCCCCACCAACTCTGTGCACGACCTCGGTGCTATCACGCGGGTAGGCCAGCCGAGCGTCCCGGATGGGACCGAAGGGGCCAAGGGGCCGAAGGGGCGAAGGGGCGAAGGGCCGAAGGGCCGAAGGAGCAGGCAGGGCCGACCACGCGCCTCGTCCATTCGCGTGCCTCGTCCCATTCACGTGGCCACCGTAAGCAGGGCGTAGAGAGGCTACTAATATTGTCAGGAAGAAGAAGAAGAAGAAGAAGAAGAGGACGACGACGAGGACGACGACGAGGAGGAATACGACCCCGCCGAGCGTGAGCCCTCCGCCTACGACAGTAAGCAGGGCGTAGAGAGCCTACTAATATTGTCAGGAAGAAGAAGAAGAGGAAGAAGAACAACAAGAACAACAACAACAACAACAACAACAAGAAGAACAAGATGAGGACGATGATGAGGACGACGACGACGAGGACGACGACGACGAGGAATACGACCCCGCCGAGCGTGTTGCCTCCGCCTACGACGCCTCGCAGTCCCGGTTTCAGCGCGGCTCAGGTCCTGGAACAGATATCCTCCAGCGTCGACCAAGAAGACGAAGAAGACTACTGCGATTCCGAAGAGGAGGACGTTTCGGAAGATGAAGACGGTGAGGAATACAACCCCGAGCGCGACGCGGACGACTACGGAGACGACTCGGCCTCGCGGTCGAGCTCCTCTTCGGAGGAAGAGCCGGAGGAAGAGCCGGAGGAAGAGCCGGAGGGAGACGCGGCCGCTGCCCGAGAGGAGCGAGACAGAGAGCCAGACAGAGCCAGAGAGCCAGAGCGAGAAAGGGAGACGTTGCTGTCGAAAAACGGCAAAATCAAATGGTCCTCCGCGGCCTATCGCGGCCCGGACCGACCCCGCGCCATCCGCCAGCCCTGCCCCGCCGTGACGCCGGGCCCCACGGCCTACGCCGCGTCGCGAGCGCTCGACATCGAGTCCGCCTTCCGGCTGTTTGTCACACCGGCGATAGAAAGGATCATCGTGGACATGACCAATCTGCAGGGGGTGAGAAAATACGGAGACGGCTGGCGACCCATGGACTCCACCGACCTGCGCGCCTACGTAGGGCTGCTGATCCTAGCCGGCGTCTACAGGTCCCGAGGCGAGGCCGCGGCCAGCCTGTGGGACGCCGAGAGCGGCAGGACCGTGTTCCGCGCCACCATGCCGCTCAAGGCGTTTCACAAGTACTCGAGGCTGCTGCGATTCGACGACCGCCAGTCGAGACCCGCGAGACTCGCCACCGACAGACTGGCGGCCGTGAGAGAGGTGTGGGACCTGTGGGAGGAGCGGCTGCAGGCCCTCTACAACCCGGGGCCCGAAGTGACGGTGGACGAACAACTGGTCCCGTTCAGAGGTACCGTCTATGCATCTGTGTACGTACGCGTAGCGTAGAGAGCACGGGCAGTCTATGTATCTGTGTTTGTACGCGTGGCGTAGAGAGCACGGGCAGTCTATGTATCTGTGCATAGAGAGCGGTAGCAGTCAATGTATCTGTGTATGTACGTGTAGCGTAGAGAGCACGGGCAGTAGTAGCACGGGCAGCGGTAGCAATCGGCAGTAGTAGCAATGGGCAGCAGTAGCAATGGGCAGTGGCACGGGCGGCGGCGTCGGCGGCTGCGTGTAACGTAAACGCAGTGCGCCCCGATGGTGAGCCAGTAACTCATGACGCTGCTAATCTCCTGCAAATCTCCTCTCCCTCTCCTCTCCCTCTCCTCTCCCTCTCCTCTCCCTCCCCTCTCCCTCGCCTCAAGGACGCTGCCCTTTCCGACAGTACATTCCCAGCAAGCCGGCCAAATACGGCATCAAGTCGTGGGTGGCCTGCGACGCCAAGTCCAGCTACGCTTGGAAGATGCAAGTGTACACCGGCAAGGCGGCCGGCGGATGCCCCGAGAAGAACCAGGGCGCGCGCGTCGTCCTCGATCTGACCGAGGGACTGCCGGCCGGTCACAACGTCACGTGTGACAATTTCTTCACCTCCTACGAACTCGGGCAGCGGCTCCTCGAGAGGAACCTCACCATGGTGGGCACGGTGCGAAAGAACAAGCCCGAGCTCCCTCCCGCGCTGCTCCAGTCCAAGGGCAGACAGGTCTCGTCCTCCAGGTTCGCCTTCACGCCCACCGCCACTCTAGTGTCCTACCTGGCAAAGAGAAATAAGAACGTGCTGCTTCTGAGCACGCGGCACGCGGAGCCCGACGTCAGCGATCGCCGAGACCGGAAGCCGGCCCTCATCCTAGACTACAACTGCAACAAGGGCGGCGTGGACAACCTAGACAAGGTGGTCGGGACCTACAGCTGCAGACGGATGACCGCCCGCTGGCCCCTGGTCATCTTCCACAACATCCTCGACGTGTCCTCCTACAACGCCTTTGTCATATGGCGAGAGATCAACCCCGACTGGATGCCCGGGAAGCGGAACAAGAGGAGGGTGTTCCTGGAGCAGCTCGGAAAGGCGCTCGTGAAGCCCTTGATCCAAAGAAGGCAGCGTCTCCCCCGCACCGAAGCCGCGTCCGCACTTGTCAAAGTCATACGGGGCGAGCGTGTATCCGCCGAGGCTCGTCCGCAGGCCCGCGAGCGAGCCGCCGGCCCGGCCGCCGCCGCCGCCCCGGCCGCCCCGCTGGGGGCGAGTAAGAGGAAGAGGTGTCAGGTCTGCCCACCCAAGAAGGACGCCAAGACACACACAGCGTGCTGCAGGTGTAAGAAATACATCTGCAAAGGCTGTTCACACCCATACTGTCACACTTGTGCCCACTGGGCCTTTAGCCAAGACGGGACAGAGTGACCCGGGGGGGGACACTGTGTGCTAGGCATAATAGAAGGACAACGGGAGGGTTATGTAACAACAACCATACCCAAAAGGCACAATATCCACAACCAAGGGAAGGTAGTGCAGGAGGGGGGGGGCGTTTTTAGAATCAATACCCAAACTCACACGGGGCCCAAGGGCAGTACGGGGGACAGCCTGTCACTTCGCACACAGGGCCCTTGGCCGTAATGTTGAATCTGTGAGTGTCCACCACAACCTCTCAGTTATCCAAAACTTTATGTTGTATCCTGTCTGTGGAATTTGGAGGCTGTGACAATAGATCCAGCTTTCAGTAGTGTAGCAAACCACGTATCAGTTATCCAACACTTGATGTTCTAGCCAACGCACTAATACAGGGAAGTACTTATAAGTCAGTTTGGGTTGTTACAAGAGTTTACATTTATCAACACTGGGGAAGAGGTATCAGCTATAACAAGTAGGACTATTATGGGTAACCTGTTCATCTTCGTTGCAACAATCCACTTGTCTCTATGTATGCATCTGTACGAAAAACACAGTGTAATCAGTGATGGACCTGTGCTTGAAGAAGACTACCTGGGTGTGGATGGGGGACTTGACCTTGACGGAGAATATCGTGGTATGGATGGGGGACCTGAGTTCTGAATCTGACACTGCTCCGAGAAAGTATGGGGGAGATGTAATTATCCTAACAGTTGAAATGTTATATTGTATTCATTTGGTACTATGGTGATGTGGACCTCTTTTATCAATAAAGTACAGTTGGTAACACTTGACAGTTGCTTGTCTGAGCATACTTTATTTTTTACTTGCATTCAACAGCATTATAAACTATAACAAGGCTACCCAAGCCCTCACAGTGAGCAAGCCTGGAAGCCTTCTAGGCTCCTGCGGCTTCTGTCAAGCTCTGTGTGTTTGATGAGGCTTTCCTTAGGCCCGCCCTATCATGACTCAGTCAGCAAGCATGGAAGCCTTATAGGCTCCTGTGGCTTCTGTTAAGCTTTGTGTGATTGATGACGCTTTCCTTAGGCCCGCCCTATTATGACTCAGTCAGCAAGCATGGAAGCCTTATAGGCTCCTGTGGCTTCTGTTAAGCTCTGTGTGATTGATGACGCTTTCCTTAGGCCCGCCCTATTATGACTCAGTCTGCAGAACTGTGGGTCTTTGACAATAGGGGCCAAAGCGATATATTAATGACCATACTGACGTCTCTCAGGAAGCAGAACAGAGTGTATAATGGCACATGGGAAATCAGAGTCTTTCTATACACTCAGATATTGTAATACAGCAAAGGAGAATGACAGTAGCGACGACTCGGACATTGACTTTGTTAGTGGCAGCACATGCAGAGAGCTGCAGTTCAACCCTGTTACAGTTGAAGATGCCCAGCTGCTGTGCACTAGGCTGAAGGTGCAGTGCAAGAAGAGGTCTCTCAGTCATACTGCGTCTGGTGTGTTAGGTGCTCCGTGTAAGAATGTGAAAATAAAAGGTGACGGAAATTGTTTCTTCAGAGCGGTCAGTGAAGCACTGTGTGGTACAGAGGAGTACCATGAGCCAATTCGAAATGCGGTGGTGCAGCAGCTACAGAGCAAACAACATATGTATAGGACCATCCTGAGAGTGTGTTACCGTTCAGTGTCAGAGTACATTACGGAGTCCAACATGAATTGTTTAGGTAGTTGGGCGACCGAAGTGGAGATTCAAGCAGCTGCAGACATGTTGGGGGTAAGCATATATACATACTATACCAACCGTTGGATTGAATACAGATCTAATGGTTTAGAGGTGTCTAAGCAGGGCATATATTTGGAGAATAGTCGGAACCATTACGAGACAGTCGTTTGTGTCAAGAGGCCTCAGACTCAGTCTTGTTACGGTTACTGCCAGGGTTATGAGATTGGGAACAGCCATATACCACAAGCAGTTAGGTCCTCAGGCTCCAAATCATCTGATTCCGAAAGCAGTTCGGGAGCGGACATGGCAGGTGACTACGAGGATTGGATGTGTGATGATTATCAGGACAATTGTCAAGAGGACTATACCCATAACCGAGATACTCCCGGTGCTGACATGGAGGATACCAGAGACCAAGAGGCTGAAACCAGTCCCCGTTCAACCGATAGTCTTGTGGACTACGACATTTACGATTCCGAGGAGTCAGACTACGAGGTCCACACCCAAGACGTCGACAGTGAACAGCTCTACAGTGAACAGGTTGACGACGAAGAGGTGGTCTACTGTGAAGAGGTCTATGGTGAAGAGGTTGACACCGGCGCTGTCGTGGAATGTGAAGAAGTCGATGATGACGAGGTGGTGGACTGTGACGACGTGTACGATGAAGAGGTTTACGACGACGAGGTGGTGGACTGTGAAGACGTGTACGATGAAGAGGTTGACGATGGCGAGGTGGTGGACAGCAACGAAGGCTACAGCGAAGAGGGTGGCGAGTTACAGGTTTACTGTGAAGATGGTCACGACTCGATTCCAGCTGTGGAAGATTCGAGAAAGCAACATTTGATGGAAAGCATGCTTAGTTGGTCTATACTGAACACATCATGGCATTCCTTCCTAGAATGGCTGGGGGAGCGCTGGTGGGGATCAGTCTCTAAAGAGCAGATTATCACATTCATGGATACATCTAACAGTCGCAAAGGGGACATTGTCGTCGCAGCACACTTCGGTGGCATGCAAGGAGGAGTGTGTTCGATTATGGTGAAGACACAGGATTCAGTCATGACCTTTACTGTTGTTATTAGTCGAGGCAGGTACATCTGTACCGATATGGTACAAGGTCTATTTTCAACTCCTATTGACATTATGAAAGTTCTGGTGCGTAAACTGGGAGAAGGACACTTGCTACGTAGACCCAGGTGGATGGCTCATGACCCCAAATACTTTGCTATGACACAAATTGTGGACGAGCTGCGTTATATTGTAAAGCTGATAAAAGGCTCATGGTGGGGAGCTGCATTCCTCAGTTTGGAAATGTCCCCACCACATGGTAAAGTGATAGAGCTTCTACGAATGAGGACAAACAAGCACACCAACCCAGCTGCCGCAATCCATTATATGAATGAGGACAGTTTGGGATACCTGTTTGATATTGTAACTGCCAAGGGAAAGAGATTCAAGGTGACGTTTGATAACTTGGGGTTTACGATTGGGACAGGTGTACACTTTCCATATATCACATCTATTCTTTCCCGCATCTGCTGCCTTGAAGATGCAACCTTTGTTGCCCGACCAAAGAACCACATCTTTGGGGATGAAGGCCTGGAACGTCACCCAGGTGTCACAGATGCCAGACACAATGTCTAGAGTAGGAAAGATATAGGTGGAGAGCATATGTAATCACTGTCATATCGCTTGGTAAATGTGCCATTACAAAGTGCTTGTGGTGTATTATTCAATGTCCATATCCTTCTGTGAATAAAGACAATAATATCCTGAGCAAGAATACCAGGTCACATTTATTTACAGAGTACATAACATTTACATACATCCATATCAAAAGTAGGACATAGTGGCAGCTCAAAAATGAATAAAATGGGTTCAGTGTAGTTAGATCTCAACACATTGCAACCTAGTCATCTCCATCATCATAATCTCCATCCGCATCAGCTCCATCCTCATCATCGGCCATATACTTGAGCGAAAGAGACATAACCACATTACCAACAAGTCATACACACAAGCAAAAGTGTCATCACAGTATACACTACCATATCTACCATTTCATCTTCTGCATTGTTCAACTGGGGAAGAGGAGGTAATGCTAGGTGAGGTTGAGGCCGGTTGACGACTTCTGGGGGCAACAGTGGAGGAGCTTGTTCCAAGACAAGGTTCCTAGGTCCCTCATCGTCAGACGATAGTATGTAATCACTCTCCTGAATGTGTATTACAGACATGGGAAATGTATCACTTATACATGGTATACTTTACAACAGTGAATGAAAGGACATCAAACCGAGTACCTACAGAACGGGTCAGGATTATGGTAGATACCTGTGGAATAGAGACGAGTGTTAGAATCAGTACAAGTTAAATGCCTGTGATGAGTATGGTCTATGAAAGAGGTGTCTATAGAGTATGATATAACATGCGTCTCTCCTACCAGGCTCAGCTCGCTATTGTCAGTTTCTATACCACTCTCCTCTGACATGATTAGAGGTCGGAAATGCACAATTGCCTGAGGTAAGGAGATATAGGTCCATGATTAGCTGTTAAATGCGACAGTTGCAGTAGGTGTCACAGTTAAACACCTTTTCATGAGTGGGTTAAGTTACGGGTTAGGTGTGGTTGTACAGAGGTGAAAGCTGTTCGTAAGGCTGCATGTGATCATAATCATGATGAGCAACTAGCCACGTCTCTAGCAACAACAGTTAGAAAACATAAGGCCCTTTCCTGGGGTTGGTGAGAGTGTGCGGCTTTGGGGTATGGTTCCACTTTTCCTACTATTTACAATGGCTGAATCACAAGAACTATGATACCAATTACATACACATAGCAAAATAGGTAAGTGGTTGGAAGATGGCCTATATGGGGAGAAGACAATTCGACTCACTCCGTGTCGCTAAGCAAAGGAAATATGGCAACTGGCCTCTATTGAACAGATCCTGGCTTCCACTGGTAGAATGGCTGGGTGAGAGGTGGTGGGGCTCCGTCTCTAAAGAGCAGCTAATGTCATCCCTAAATAGATCCGAAGTTACTGTAGGAGCTATTGCCATCACGGCCTACTTTGGTGACATGCAGGGAGGAGTGTGTTCCTGTATGGTGAAGAGCACTGACAATACTCTCATCCCATTTGATATACACGTCACCCAAGGCTATTACAAATGCACTGAGTTCCTAGACTGGGACAGAGGTGACCCTGTTCAGCTAATAACCGATGTGCTTAAAGCAGTCCCAAGCGGTTACTTGATGGCTAGACCAAGAGACATACCTGATGAACAGAACAATTGGTCTGGCAAATGTGTAGTGGAAGGGATGCGTGAAATGATACAGCTACTAGAGGGTGCATGGTGGGGACATTCGACGGGCAGTTCCCCAATGTCATCAAATCACATTGAAGTTATACAGGACCTAAAAAAGATGGAAGATGAATACCCCAAGCCAGCTGCAGCGATCTGTTACATGGATGAAGAGGAATATGGATACCTCTTCGAAATTGTAACAGCAAAAGGACAACCATACAAGGTCACGTTTGATAAGTCTGGGTTTGTGCTTGATACAGATATACACTTTAACTCAATGACAAGTTTGCTGGACCATATGACAACGGTTGTAAAGGTTTCCTTTGTACCAAGACCCCTTTCTACAACACAGGACCTGTGCATGAGCAAGATGGATGTAACAGGAGGGAGAAGGAGGGGACCAGTGGAGACAAGTGGAGGCCTACCCAGTCTCAAACGTTCCATACAGACTAGCCCGTATGACCAGAGGTATAGGCCATGACCATTGTATTACTGTACATCTCAATTAATATTTGTGACAGTATATGTGTCAATGTAATATACATTACATATCATTGTTTTGACATGCAATCAATAAAGTGTATCACCAGTCATGTCAGAGCCTTGTTCTTTTTATTCACATACATTACAAAGAGCAGTACCGTTGCAACTACACATGTTTCACAAAGTCATTATAGCTGGGCTATCCACCCGGTACTGCTTCATCCAACCGTGTCTGTGCTATCCACACAAGCTTACTTTCTCCATCCCTGTCTGTTTATCTTCCCGTCACCTGGGCACTCATCCAACCTTGTCTATGCTGTCCACACAGCCTCATCCAACCCTGTCTATGCTGTACACACAGGCTTACTTTCTCCAGCCCTGTCTGTTTATCTTCCCTTCACCTAGGCAACGGCTCTATTTGTTTATCCAGCTCTGGGCACTCGTCCAACTGTTTCTGTGCTGTCCACACAGGCTTACTTTCTCCATCCCTGTCTGTTTATCTTTCCATCACCTGGGCACTCATCCAACCTTGTCTGTGATGTCCACACAGGCTCATCCAACCTTGTCTGTGCTGTCCACACATGCTCATCCAACCTTGTCTGTGCTGTCCACACAAGCTTACTTTCTCCATCCCTGTCTGTTTATCTTCCCGTCACCTGGGCACTCATCCAACCTTGTCTATGCTGTCCACACAGCCTCATCCAACCCTGTCTATGCTGTACACACAGGCTTACTTTCTCCAGCCCTGTCTGTTTATCTTCCCTTCACCTAGGCAACGGCTCTATTTGTTTATCCAGCTCTGGGCACTCGTCCAACTGTTTCTGTGCTGTCCAACTCTCTGTGTTTACCCAACCGAGCATTACAGGGAGGCAGTTAAATAGCAAGGTCTGTTCTTAGGATCTGTTAACAGTTTGCCTCTCTCAGCACTGGGGAAGAAATATCAAGTGTGCATTCGAAATGACTGGGATGGAAGTGACCTATGGAAACTGGCCTCTATTGGACAGATCATGGCTTTCATTTGTAGAGTCACTGGGTGACCACTGGTGGGGTTCCGTATCTGAGGAACAAATGATATCTTTCCTCAATAGACCCGAGGTGAAGGTGGGAGCTTTTGCCATAGCGGACTACCGTGGAGCGGAGCCCGGAGGAGTGTGTTCATGTATGATGAAGACAGGGGATTGTGACATTATCTCATTCGCCATATATGTCACTGGAGGCCGTTACAAATGCACCGACTTCCTAGAGTGGGAATACAGTCAACCAGCAAAAATTATAGAAGAGATGATTGCAAATTACCCAGGAGGGTACCTGATGGCTAGACCTAGAGCCATACCTGGTGGTCAAAGCAAGGGGACTTGCATACGTGTAGTGGAAGAGATGCATACTATGATACAGTTACTAAAGAGTGCATGGTGGGGACTGTCTCTTGGGCAGTCGCCAAATGGTAGGTCCCCAGGGTCAAGTGAGCACACTGCCTTGTTAAACAGTCTAAAGAGTATGCAAAGTGAAAACTTCAACCCTGCTGCTGCAGTATGTTACATGGATGAACATCGCTCTGGATACCTCTTTGACATTGTAACAGGGAAAGGAAAGGTATACAAAATCATGTTCCATGGGTCTGGCTTTCGATGTGGGACCAATCTACACTTCTACACCATAGGAGAGTTGATTGACTACATGAGAGGGGCTAGGAATGTAACTTTTGTGCCACGACCTTCCCCCTAATGTGAGGGGAGACAATGAAAAGGATGGAGTAGGATCGAAGGACACAAGAGGGTTCGATATTCTCAGCACAAGGCTATGGATATGAATAGTGAACTCTTTTCATAACATACTCTGTAAGATATTATACAATGTTACAGCTAGAGTGTACTTTTTCTTGAAATGAATAAACCAAATCAATGGTGTCTTTTGCCTTTATTCAATATATTTGTGAAACATTACTGTATAACATAGTCCTCCTGCACATATCACGCAATTGTTGTTAACCCATACATGTTGCCCCATAGTAAAAGTTATACCAATCCCTTAAAGACATATGGTTATTCAACATAAACTTCAACTGGGTTCTCCTGATCAACACCTCGGTGCTTAACTGTGTGACAGTAGAAAGACTGTCAATGTCTTCTTCCTCACATCCCTCTGCAAGCCTCAGCCCATGGATGAGTTTGGTGTATATGTCCCAGAGTGTTGTTCCATAGAGTATGGTGATTGAGAGATGCCCAGTGATTTCACCTATGTTTTCAGAGGGGCTCTGGATCAAGACTTTGATGTGAGGCCTATTTTCGTCTACAATGGCAATGTTGTCCGCGTACTCGCTCATGGTCTGGTACAGTGCGGAGACGTATTTCATCACAGCATATGGGATGACAATACCCCCACCATACATGTGTCTAGGAGGGAAAGATGTACAGTCGAGGTCTTGGAAGGCTCGCGGGGTTGCCATTGCCATCTCCTGAGTGACTCTGTGGAGAATTCCAAGGTCGTCGAGGGAGACAGATCGCCAAAGAGCTAGGACATTTCTGAGAGCATCATAGTCCTTGTCAGTGCCGAGTTGATGGGAAGGTACGCACACGTAGCTGTCTGCACACTGGGGGAAAGAAAAGGATGCTATTCCACTGGGTCCCCTGGTAATGCTGACAAAGCCTTTCGCCGAACACAGGCCGCATATGAATTGAAACTCCCCTCGGGGAGAAGCGACCAGAACGTCTAAAGCTCCTTTCGCTCTGTCCGAGGCCCAGAGACTTTTTGACATCATGAAGGCTAAGACATTGATGAGAGCCTGCCTGTTGTCGTCATCATAGACAGATAGGGTTCGATTGAAAGGCACTGTGTCCGTGCCAGCTATCTTGATACAGGAGCCACCGTTAATGTCAACGTTCCATTGGGATGAAAGTTTAGATGGATCATTAGTCAGGATCCTTGTCTTGTTGTCATTGAGGACAGTGAACTTGACTGGTATTTTGTCCAAGGTGCCTTGCTTGTATGCGGTAACTGTCATGTTGTCAATGATGAACAGAGTGCTGCAGTCTCCAAAGGGTATGAGCCCTTGCAAGTCAATCTTGAACATGGTAGGCTGATGTGCTTCACTGACCTTGTTCATTGTATGGGTGAACACATACTCCTTCTGACTGAAAGACATCTTTACCCGTGCTTGGGATGCTAAAGGTATACTATCACCGGTCTGTACTCAATGCATGTATACGAAATGGTATATACAGTGCTTTTCGTCTCGATCACGAGAGCCACCGTCTTTCATTGACACACCGTCCTATCCTTCTCTTCTTGTCTTCACCGTAGACACGCTGGATAAGCCTGTGACCGGGGATATTGTTGGTGAACAGGTCCTTGTAGAAGTTTTTACAACCGGTGCAATGATACGTAACCACCCTGCAGTCAGAGGGAGGACGTCTCCTCTTTCCGAGCGTGGCCCGGACAGGGGTGATCCATTTTTTCTCCTTAAAGGTCTCGATCCAGGTTCTCATGACTTTTGCGTCGGCGCAACAGTACGGCATGATGCAAAGAACAGATTCTGGGTACATAACGGGCCCAGAGCTGAACGCGTCAGGGGTCTGTATCTGCAACATGAGTACAGTCTGATACAGAAGGCCTGCCAGGTCAACTAGAGTCCTCTCGCACAGCTCGCTTCTCACTATGGAAAGCCTACCAGTAGTAGAGTAGGTGATCCCAGCGTCTTGCAACATGACAATCGGCAACGAAAGCAAGATGGAGGCGTCAGAGCAAGAGTCGTTGTCGACAAGGGACAGTATGCCTTCCGATATGGCTTCCGTGAGCCTTTTCCCGAGCGAGGCGCTTAGGTTCCTGTAGACATCACGGGGCTGTAGGGACATGTCCTTGGTGATCACATTGCTGCAGACCTCGAGTTTCTCACCGGGCAGACGCGCCACAGTTTCCCTGTTGATCCTTAGGTGCTCCAACTCACTACTACCGCAGACGGGTATCATGTGTTCAGGGCAGTTGTTCATTACCGCGTTGAAAGCCGTGGTTGCCCTCTTCAACCTCTGTCTGACTGAGGAGATTGAGGTGAGCAAGTGCTCTTTGCAATCATCCAGGCTGTGGGAGCCAAGGGCAGAACTGTACATGTAGCGGGGTAAGCAGTAGTCTATAATGCAGTGAGCTAAAAGCTTTCCAGAGCGGTTCACCAAGATAGAGTCAGCATAGTGAGCTATCAGCACCCTGGAGTTGGCGAAACATTTGTTGAAAGGCTGGTAGGGGTGTGAAATGATCTCTGTGTAAGACGAGGAATCGATTGGCGTTAGGGTTCTGGGGGCCGGGGTGTGATGCTCCTCCGTGTTGTCATCTCTAACGGGTTTGGACCCGTGTTCATTATCACCTTCAGACACCACGCTTGTGTCGGAACGCTTGGCCTCGCATATGAGCGATCCACCGAACATGGCCGTGATACACCCTGTGTTAGCCTGGAGGTTCAAGGGGTATCTGTAGAAGGCTGCTTCGCAAGGGTTACACTTGTGATACTCGGGGCATTCGACTGGCTTGACAGAGAGTCCTGTAATGTGCTGTAGCCACGTCTTCACAGTTTCTAGGTAGGTCGTTTTAACACTGGAGTTGGCTACCTGCAAGCGATCCAGTGTTTGTTGACTAAAGTGCTTGTTCTTTGATGATTTGATGAGACTGCTCCAAGGAAAGAACCCTGCTGCCATCTTGGACGCGATGAGTTGCGATGCTTTGCACGCTAACAGGTCTCTGAGGATGGCTTCCTTGCGCGAGAACATGTGGTTCATGCAGTATTTCCAGTCCTTGTACAGCGTTCTCACTGTGATGGTGTCGCTCGACGCAGACTCGTAGCCCTGTACGGGAACCAGTGTCGTAGAGACCGCAGAGAACCCAGAGTCCAGCTTCAACGTTATAACATCGTCCACTCGGTAAGAGGTGAGGAAGGAGCTAGCTCGATGTAAGTCTAACCACTGCCCGTGATCGTCCAGGATCGGTTCCCTCTCCAGGTATAAGATTACATCTCCAGCCTTGAGCTGGTGCCAGGGAGAGGTTGAAAAGCAGGACAACACGTCAGTCTCCAGTTTGACACAGTCTCCCCTCATGACGCAGGATATGAAGGTGTCCGTCACGGCAGAATCACAAGGGGAGCGCATACTTTTGAAGGCCGACAGCCCCCTGACCTTTACGGAGATCGAAGACAGATCACCCTTGTCGTCTAGGTTGTGACTGAGAGCCACGTAGGTCTTCTTAGCTACGTGACAGTAGACCGAGCAACTGTTTTCATACTCCAGCTTGACTCTCCTGTCTTTAACGAAGGGCCCTGTGACATCCGCAACTTCTTCGGACCCAGGGACTCTTGCCACAAAGACGGGATATCCTTCCTTGGTGAATGTTCCTTTCGGGTCTCTGGCTACATTTCGGTGTGTGTTACCTCTGCCTATCACGTACATCCTCTCGAGAGTGTCCTCAACCAAGGCAGTGTGCACGTAGTCCAGAAAGGCAGGCACCTGGGAGCCAGCCCTCTTAAACATGTCACCCACAGCCTTCCGGCCATCACAGGCAAAGCTCTCGAGGAGTTTGATGTCAGTGTCCCCGGACCGGGGCGTATCTGTTCTGTGCACGACTACATCAGACACGTCCCTTTCGGGGATGTCCCGGGGACCGTATCCGACTGAGACCATGACACTGTCAGTGTCTCCGTAGACAACAGGGCAGCTGTGCTGGTAGAACGTAGACACACAGTTGTTTACAACGGCAATCTGTTGCCTGCCGTGGCCAGATATGAGAGGCCCGCAGGGACGAGGAGCCGTTCCGTAGAAGGAGTTGGCTAGGACTTTACACTCTCCCTCCTGTAGCTTGTAGTAGACCCGCTCGGCCTCGCTGATGTCAGGGTTCTTGAGTTTCCTCTTGAACTCAGCTCGCTGGTTGAGATAGTACTCTACCGAGGAAGAGAATATGCCCGGAGCACGGATGAAGCAGCCTTGGGTTTGGTCGTACTTGAGAATGAGCGATGCGTACTGAAACCCCTCAGCCTCCCAGTTGTAACACACCCAACCCGATAGATCGTGGGGAAAGTCAACGGGAGGCCAGGGGATGGTGGTCTCAGGTGAGATGTTGAGAGCGCACATGATCGAGGGGTACATACTGGAGAAGTCAAAGGACAGCTCCAGACCCATGCCGGGCCCCGAGTAGTGTAGGCCAGTGAGTGGGTCACACACAGATCCTCCCTTCCACATGTCACTGTCACCATTGTCTGAGGCGAGATTAGGATCCCATCGCAGTCGGCTGTTCAGTTCCATGCCCAGGGGTCCCGCTTTCACTCTGAGGGTATCGAGTGTAAACTTGAGCTGGGGGATCTGAACCGAGTGAATGCTCTGCACAAAGCCGCAAAAGTTATCCCCTCTCCCGTGTACCACCACGTCTATATTGAGAGTGGCCCTACATCGATGAAACAGAGTTGATACTGGGTTGAGAACTTTAGCCAGCCTGGCGCACAGCTGTGAGTCGACCAAGTTGTAGACGAGCACGGCAAATAGACTCCTACCTCCGAGTCTGATCATCTCGTCCATGCTAGAGTAACCCACGTCCGCTAGCTTGCAAAGCTTTCTGGTGTCCTTTGGAACCTTTCTGTGTAGCTTCCTGACCTTGGAGATGACAAAGGGTGCCACGTCGTTCAACTTCATGCTGGTACACGCAAACTTTATATCTCTGGTCCCCGCCATCCTGTACAGATCTATGATGTTCATACCGCAGCTGTTCATCTTGAAGTGGCCCAGCTTGGCCTTGTCTTTGTTGAACGTTTGGATGTGCACAGATATCAGTTGGAGCTTGTACTCGGTCAAGGTTCCGTTGAGCAACACAGAGCCTACGCTCTTCAGCATCTCCTTGTACATATCAAGGTAACGTACGTTTTCAAACTGGAAGAACGGTACCATGTCATGGGCCAGGGCCTTGGTGACAAAGAGGCCGTACCAGGCTCGCAATAGCGAGGCTCCTCGTTCCTGGGTAACGGCGTCTCGGAACTTGGTGTAATTCGATTGAGTGTAAAAATGCACACGCTGCTCGATCACTCTCACATCGAATTCGGCGTTGAACACGTACAGCAGTTCTATGCCGTACTTGTACAGCAGTTGGATCATCTTCTCCAGGACTGCGAGTTCTCCGGAGCACGGGTAAAACATAATCCTTCTGACATCGTCTATACCGGCACCCCTGGCTAGTTCGTGGTCAGCCTCTGGTTGGTGGTTGTGTGTTACCTTACATTTGTTATAGACAACTATCAGCTTCTTCCTGTGGTGGTCAGGTGAAGTCTTGGGTATGTGGGAGTTGAGGATCACGAGAGAGATGCAGGTTATCTCGTGCTGCTGACCTGGCATGTCAGGAGATAGAGTAGGGATAGAGACGTGCTTACTATGTTTTGGCAATTGTGACCTGCCAGTGTCTAGCATGTGAACCAGCTTAGTCCTGTACTCTGTCATGCCCTCGACCGTACGCTCAGTGCAGTAGGGGAACCTGTAGGCGAATGAGTCGCATCTTAGGGACATGTCTCGGTATGATTTGTCAAACACGGTCTCAATGTCCAGACACGCTGCCTTGTAGAAATAGGCCACGTGTTTACTGTCAAAGAGCTTAGTCTCAGCCTCAGACAGGTCGTGATCATAGATGAGTTCGGATACTGAGAGCACCTGGTTCAGCTTGTTTGCAGACATGAAATAGACCCTACCGAACATGACATTGGAGCACAAGGCAGGCGTGTTACCGTCTCGAGCAATGTAGTAGCCCTTGTCGGGGCAAAAGTCTCCGAAAGTGAGTGCTCCCCTTACAGATTCTACATACCTTTTGGCCAAGGATATACATTTAAGCGGGAAAACGAGAGCATTTACTTTCCGCTTAATGTCATCATGGAGAACGTGGACGTTCACTGGCTCAGCAGCAAAGTGTTTAGACCAATTTCTACCAACCAGCTCCCAGGTCTCTTCCTCGCCATCCTGATCGCGACCCAAGTCTAGGTCATAACCCACAACAGGAGCTATACCAGTAACTTTGAAGTGTACCGTAGTGTAGATTTTGATATCTCGAGCCTGCACCACCAACCCTCTGCATAACAGCGCCTCCTCCTGTCTGTTAAAGAGGACAGACTTGATCATCACCCCTACCAGATTAGGTTCAAGGTCAGGGTTTACAACTCTACGCTCGGGGTAGATGTCAGGAAAGTAATCCACGAAAGGCACGGCTTTGTTCATGATTGTTACTCAAGAGACCTAGGGGACTTTATTTTACAGAGTGTAGTCACATATTTTCGTAGAACTACTGTTCAGTGACAACCTGAAACCCTTTGTATGGTATCAAGCATCCAACTGATGCTAAGATATCAAATGTTGAACTAAGGAGCATATGGAGAGCAAAGGATGAAAGATCTTAATCGAAACCAAGTACAGACCTACACAACCAGGCCTGAATTATCCGTTCAGGGCTGAATTACCCATTTGTGACCAAGTCTGAGGTACCCGACCACGGCTGGCTCATCCGAGCAGAGCTGAGTTATCCATTTGCGACCAAGTCTGAGGTGCCTGACCACGGCTGGCTCATCACAACAGAGCTGAGTTATCCATTTGCGACCAAGTCTGAGGTACCCGACCACGGCTGGCTCATCCGAGCAGAGCTGAGTTCTCCATTTGTGACCAAGTCTGAGGTGCCCGACCACGGCTGGCTCATCCGAGTAGAGCTGAGTTATCCATTTGAGACTAAGTCTGAGGTGCCCGACCACGGCTGGCTCATCCGAGCAGAGCTGAGTTATCCATTTGTGACCAAGTCTGAGGTGCCCGACCACGGCTGGCTCATCCGAGCAGAGCTGAATTATCCATTTGTGACTAAGTCTGAGGTGCCCGACCACGGCTGGCTCATCCGAGCAGAGCTGAATTATCTGTCTCCAGTCACATGCTCATCTATCCGAACACGGCTGACTTATCCAAATACGAGACACTGACTTCTCTGTTCAGAGCTGAAGTGTCCGATCCAGTCACGTGCTCATGTATCCGAACACGGCTGACTTATCCAAATACGAGACACTGACTTCTCTGTTCAGAGCTGAAGTGTCCGGTTCAGTCACGAGCTCATCTATCCAAACACGGCTGACTTATCTAACTCAGACAAACTGACTTCACTGTTCAGAGCTGAAGTACCCTGTCAAGGACATGAGGTTTAGTGTAACATGTATGCCAAGGAGTTAGGAAGTAGGCTCTAGGGCTCTCAATTGTGTTAGACCAGAGAAGACAACACTATCAAAGCATGGCCACTAAGAAAAATACAACGGTGTCAACCTATTGTAATGTTTTGCCTCACAGACAAGCAAATACAGCTGTGTTAGAAACAGTGAACGTGCCTTCCAATAGGAGAGCCTTCTTCTTAGCGGTTGACAATGACATACTACACGATAGGATATCAGATGAGCTGTCTTTCGGAGCGTTGTCACCAAAGGACAGAGCTACTTTCCAATTTCTCCTTTACCTGACATATTGCTGCAAAGGCGAGGTTCTCCAAGTGACTCTGGAGAACACAGATTTCTGCAGTATGTCACCACCTATCAGAGAGGATTTTGCTCAGGGGCGCCTATTCTGTTTTATCCTAGACATGAGTAACGAGGAGCCATGTGAAACAAATACGCCGTCGTCTAGCCTCGGTGTACAGTCCCAGTTAAGCACACTGGCCGCCTCTGGTGATACGGATGGGGATGTGTCCAGTACCCAGTTGCTCAGACTCATGAACATGAGTGTGAACATGGATGTGTTCAGAGGAGATGGCGCCAGGTCTGACACCAATTACGACACGTCCCCACATCAAGCAACTGACAATGAGATGACAGAAGCCTTTGAGGAGGCGTTCAACGCTTTCATGCGACTGCAATTGGTTAGGAAAAGGGCATCATCCGTCAACAATGCTATGATAGTGATGAGAGACAGCAAGGGAGAGCTAGGCTCCATGTTCGACTGGGTGGATATCCGCAGTGATACACTGAATGCTACCAAGGTGGATAGGAAGAAGGTGAAGGAACTCCAGGGTTCCATGTACACCCCAGCCTGTCAGTCAGGGAGGCAGGTGGTTTCCTTACCGGAGTCTATAATGGACCTAAATCTCAATGTTCTGGAGACCTCCATAGGGAGGATCACAGACAGTACAAGCAAAGGTGAATCCAAGAACCTGTTCCTAGCAATCATGTCTAAGCTGACGTGCGTGCAATGGCTGAACCAGAAGGTTGTTGAAACGTGCTACAACTCGACCATTCCAGAGGATGTGAGATTTGTGGAAAGACTGAAACGTTTCACGGTCGATCTCAACAGGTCCTCTGGAGGCATGGAGGTTGACATCAGAGGTCTCTTGGTATTCAGGTACTCTGTGGAGAAACTCATTGACAGGGAGAACCCGGACCTATTTCTCAACTCTCTGATCCACAGGCACATGCCCGTCACCAAGAGCCGCATTGCCAGGGTATTACGTGATGTAAAGAGTAGACGCAGAACTAAAGCTATCGCGTCTTTGCTGAGGAAAGGACAGTGTTATTGCAAGACGAGGCTCACCAAGGACCACATTGGAGCGTGTAGCGGAGAGTGTCAGACCTCATATTCTTGTTTCTACAACGCCTCAGAGGATCACCCCTTCATTGTGAGTAAAGACGACCACAGCTACTACTTTGCGCACCTGTACCCTCATCTGGGTAAACTGGAGCGCCTCAGCAAGGAAATGAAAGTCAGGTACAGAGGCCGCAGACAGTTCGAGAGCATAGTGGATATGGTGTTCAATATCCTTGTCAGGCACCAGTTCAGTGTGAAAGACTCACTATACCAAGGTTTGACAGACGTGATAGACGACAAAATGAGAAACTCGAGCTTGTCTCTCGGTCACGACCTCACCGAGATACACGAGTCGTTATACCTGGCGCCTGGAAATGACGATGACTGTCCGGAGCATTCGGACCCTCTGAATCCGGTGAAAGTGTACGACCAAGCATTGGTGCGCTACTTGTTCTGTGACAGCCTTCAAGTGGGCAGGTTGTTTCAGGCGTCTACGACGTTCAATTACATTATCACCAACACCGCTCCCAGGTACACCATCGAACGGATTATGCTCTTAAACGTTACGGGTCCCGGTGAAGGTAAGAGTTACGCAAACAACGTGCTAAACTACCAGTTCAGGACGGTGAAAGGCTGCATAGAGACGCTGACGTCTTTCACCCCGCAATCCTTCAAGTACAAGCAGAAGAGGAACTCGTGTGTAGTCATGATAGACGATGCTCATATATCACA